>NC_056626.2:294797892-295097892 GCF_002870075.4 Lactuca sativa
GGGTTTAGAAACCGGAACCGTGTTAGGAACTGGAACCGATTTTAGGGGCCGGAACCGATTTCTATGGAAAGTTTAAAACATGCATATCTCATTCGTTTGAAGTCAGATTGGCATGAGGTTTTTTCCATAAAATAGTTTATAGTTTTTACATGATTTTAGACTATAATTTTGTCATTTTTGGGTTTATATGCATTGACTTATAGTCTCTCAAAGTCGGGATATTAAAGTTGGAAATTTTATGTTTTTCACTATTTTTTTTTGTATTTTGTGATAGTTTTAAAACATGCATATCTCATTCTATTAAAGTCAGATTGGCATGAAGTTTTTTCCATAGTATAGTTTATAGTTTGTACATGATTTTAGACTATAGTTTTGTCATTTTTGGGTTTATATTCATTGACTTATAGTGTCTCAAAGTTGAGATATCAAAGCTGAAAGTTTTATGTTTTTCAGCTTTTTTTATATTCTGTGATAGTTTTAAAACATGCATTTCTCATTCGTTTGAAGTTGTATTGACATGAGGTTTTTTTCAGAGTGTAGTTTATAGTTTGTACATAATTTTAGACTATAATTTTGTTATTTTTGGGTGTTTATTCATTGACTTATAGTCTCTCAAAGTCGTGATATCAAAGCTGAAAATTTTATGTTTTTCAGCTTTCTTTGTGTTTCGTGATAGATTTAAAACATATATATTTAATTCGTTTGAAGTCGGAATAGCATGTGCTTTTTCCAAAATGTAGTATGGAGTTTGTACATGATTTAAGACTATAATCTTGTCATTTTTGGTTTCATATTCATTGATTTATAGTCTCCCAAAGTTGGGATATCAAAGCTACGAATTTTTTTTTCTCAGCTCTATTTTTATATTGTGAAATTTTAAAATATGCATTCGACCCGCTTTACCCGGTTCCCCGGGTTTTTCGGTTTTAGACCCACTTTACCCGGTTCCATTCGACCCACTTTGATATTTCCGGGTTTTCCGGTTCTAGACCCACTTTACGCGGTACCTTACCCGGTACTGAACCGGAACCGGTTCTAAAAAATCTCGTTAACCGGTTCCCGGGTTTTCCGGGTCTAGATCTACCAGTCCGGGTTTGGACACACTCTCATCCCTATCTCAAACTCTTGTGGTCCGTGTAGATGGTATAACGGACCGCATAGAGGTAATGACGCCAAATCTTGAGGGCGAACACAACAACCCCCAGCTCCAAATCATGTGTCGAGTAGTTCGCCTCGTGAGGTTTCAGCTGCCTCGAAGCGTAAGTAATAACATGTCCTCTCTGCATCAATACTGCGCCCAAACCTGAGATGGATGCATCGCAGTATACAACAAAATCCTCCATGCCCTCCAGCAGGGCTAAGATCGGTGCCTTGCATAATCTCTGTCTCAATGTCTCGAAATCCCTTGATTTCGGTCTTAAAACCTCAACTAAGAACCAAGTTCATGGTCTAAAAAGGGTTTTCGACCTGTATGAGTTTTCGGTCCAAACAGTTTTCAGTCAGCTTGAAGATTTGAAGATTTGTTCTTGGTGTTCTTGGTGAAATTATGAAGATTTGAAGGATTTTGATTGAAGTTATGAAGGTTCTTGAATGATATTTGAGAGCAAAATGAGTGTGTTTTTGTTGGAAAAGTGAGAAATGGCTAAAGTTTTCGAGTGAAAACATATATACCGACAAAGTTCTCGGTCGGAAAAGGGTTTTCGGCCGAGATCTGTTTTCGGTGGGAGGGGTTTTCGGTTCCAAAGGAAAAAGATTTGATTTTTAAATGCATATTATTCCTTTAAAATAAAATACTTATATATATATATATATATATATATATATATATATATATATATATATATATATATATATGTAATAAACATCATTTATATAATTTAAATGATATTCTAACCCTTATGAACTTAACGAAATAAATAAAACTCGAAATTTTATTTAAAAGGGTTTGACTTTTCTTGACTTGAAAAATAACGGGTTGTTACAATAACTGGAATGCAAAACACAGAAACAATACTTTAACTTGTTGAAGGTTGAGTTTGGTATCTTCCCTCTAAAGGTGAACCTTCAATCCAAATCTTATCATATCATCGTATCATATCATATCATATCATACTATATTATAAAGAAAACATTTTTTCTTTCACCACATTCATTTGAAACTCCCATGCATTTTTCCTTTCACCACATTCATTTGAAACTCCCATGACTTTTCAATTTCTTTCTAATAATGATGATAAGTTGGTTAATAAGATTAAATAAATATCAAACATAAAGTGTAATCATATATAAACTAAATTTCAATATTAAAAGAATATCTTTACATCTCCTTATAAAGTTATATTTTTAACCTTTTTTATATTATAATTAATTTATTAGTTTTTATATATTGTTGGATGTAAACCATTATCATTTTAAAGTTACAACTTTTGCATAATTTGTATAAAATATTTAAATTATAAACTTAAATATAACATTACCGGACCACCTTAAATATAAATTTTTGTTTAACTTAAACAACCCAAATAATATTTTGTAAATAGTTAAAAGTGATAAATTGTATTGTCTTTCTAATAATGATTATAATTTGATTAATAAGGTTAAATATATATAAAACCTAAAGTGCAATCATAAATAAACTAGATTTCAATATTAAAATAATATATTTACTTCTACTTATAAATTATGTCATTAACTTTTAACATATTACACTTAATTTATTAGATTTAATATGTTGTTGTATGTAAATCATTATCAATTTAAAGCTACAACTTTGGAACAATTTAGATAGAATACTTAAACTGTTAATTTAAATATAACATTAAAGTGTCAGCTTAAATATAAATTTCAATTCCAATTAGAAAACCTAATGAATATTTTGTAAATAGTTAAAAGTAATAAATTGTAGTGTTAAATGCAAAAACTAAATTATAATATCAATTGAACTAAAATATTTCCTAAATATATTTGTATAATTGTTAAAAATTTTCAAATAAGTAGGTTAGATAACTTACAAAAACAATAGTTAAAAATAACTCTATATAAATGATTATATTGTTACCTTTAAAATCAAAAAACAATGTATGATATTTTAAATAATTGTAATGAGAGAAATTAAAACTTTAAGAAAATAAATTTTAAAAACTTAATTAACAATAACAAAAACTATAAATAACATTAAGTCATAGATTATATTTAATTTTATTCATGAGTAACTCGCGGGTAGAAGTCATTCAAACGGTTGAAATTATACAGTTATAATAGATGTATATATTTTCATATAATTTAAAATAATCAATATATTATATCAATTTGGTATACGAATTATTATATCAAATTTAACATCAACGTTATTGTTATATTTAAAAAAACATATATTTGTATAGATTTCAGCTATATAGGTGTTTCTACGCAACGCACGGGCATTCGCCTAGTTAGTTATAAAACATGCGTAACAAAGCAACAATGAAACACCATCCAAAATAAGAAAAAAAACTCGTTATTGAGATGGATAAAAAAACTCTCACCATTAGCGTTCTTCTTCATGGATAATTGCTTGATCCGGTATAATAAACGAATAAATGAAAGTAACTACTATTTCTCGCTGGAGATTTCTATGTTAGGTATAATGTTATTTCAAAGCAATAGTAAAGGAGTATCATTAATATATATATATATATATATATATATATATATATATATATATATATATATATATTAAAACATTAACCTTATGACATCATCTTAAAAATTTGGGCCTTTGATTGCATTTCAATCCTATGTTTTCCACCCTTAGATCAAATTGCTAACATCATCTTCTCCAAATAAAATGTATTTAATTCTAATAAAATCTTTCCAATTGTTAACAAAAATTAACTTACATCCGCTAAAATGGAATGTATTTAATTCAAAAAAAAATTCTCATAATTTAAATCTTGAATTTCCGGTTATAAGGATTTAAATATTGTCAACTTTAAAAACATATTAATAAAAACCATTTCAATTAAGGCATTAAATATCAACCATTAATATAAATCCATATATATTAGCAAACCATTAATATAAACTCTGTTTTTATTAGGAAACCATTAATACCAAAAAATCATATTCAAATTATCACATACATATACGATTTATCATTGTATCTACAGGTCACACTTATTTTCAATCGTTGCTTTTTTTTCAAACCTTCGCATACCACATCAATCTTATTGCTTATAACTTTCATCATCATTTTCTGCTTCAAACCTTCGTTGTTGTGCACTAGAAAGGTGGTAGCTTCTTTCGCTTTATATATATATATATATATATATATATATATATATATATATATATATATATATATATATATATATATATCGATTTTTTATTTGTTCCTGTATCAAATATATGTATTCATATATTTTGATTTTCTTTGTCACAAATTACATGAAATCGGTTAACTACTTTTCTGAAACTTTTCGAATAAACAAGAAAAGATATTACTTACCTTTAATCCAGAAAAAAATAATTTATTTTGATGGAAACCAATTAAAACACAATATAGCAAAGTACTTTTATGGAATGACAAATGCACCCATATCCATTTTCCTATTCATCGTAATCAATTTTTTTTGTGTATTCATTTAGCATGATACTTCCATTTTTCATCCAAAGGGTAAATCATTAGTTTAGTATGTACAATGTTCATCAGAAGGGCAAATTAGTAATTTAATTTAAACATGGATCAAATCGTAAGTTGCTATTATTTTTGTATGTTTGATTATCTCAACCCGGTTACCGTTTTTGATTGTATATAATATCTTAAATTGTTGGCCGATTTACAGGGATTGTAATCTTGATATAGAACTCAAATAATATATTAAAATAAATATATGGTAATACTGAATCAAAGATGGAGGATAAGGGTGTAATAGGAATAAAGAGATTTTTTTAGTTTTTCAATGTAAACTAATATCCTAATATGATGGTTGAATTACAATAGTTATAACTTTAAATTCAAATCTTAACTAAAGGGTATTCATAACTAAAGGGTATTCATATTGTTGGCTGGATAAATGTTAAGTATGATTTTAAGTTTTAGGGGCAGAAAGGTAATTTTATTTGGGATAGAATAAAGAAGGACTATTCGAATTTACCTTTTGAAGGTATCAATAAACTCCTAAATTTATGTGATTTATTTTAATATGATTGCAAATTAAATGCTGAAACCTTTAAGTAAGGAAATATATGGGCAAAAGGGTGATTCGCCTTAAGAAACTAGAAAAGTATTGGGCTGAAAAAGCAATTAAGCAATAGATAATGAGAAGTACGTCAATGAAAAGATGAAACAAAAGCACCCCGTTTCAGTATGGGACGATATACATAAGTTTTAGACCTTGACAATACAACACATACACACACATAGTCACATATATGTAGTTAGATACGCACACACAATCTCACAACACAGTAAAATACAAACACGAAAGCAGGATGCTATGATAAATGAATACAACTTATGTAAAACAAAAATAATTAAAAATATAAATAAAACTCATTCCTTTCCAATGGTCAAAACAGTCAAAATGAATACAATTTCCATCACTATAAAAACTAATTCTTTCAAGACCTATAATCTTACCAATGACCAAAATGATCTACAAAATGCAGTGGTTTCGTCAATGTAGAAAACAATAAAGTGGCTGCAATTTTTTTTTTGTAAAAGTGTAAAAGCTTTTATGTATTTTTCCTTTGAATAAATAACCTGAGATGAAAATTGCAAACCAAATAACTAACGTAATGAAAGAGATAAGTATGAATAAGGTTCATAATATAAAGTTACCTATTTATGGGTAATTAATTTTTTTACCAGCAATAGTGAAGGAAATATTGGGCGTAAAAGAAAGACTATCATAGTCAACTATAAATTCTCCAATTGGACCTAGAAACCGACTAACACATCTGAAATTTGAACAACAATTGGTCAGATATTATAGGTAAAAAACAAAAGAGGATTAAGTACAAGCCAAAACATGTGAAATTAAATAAAAATAGGCAAAATGACTCCATAACTATTACATTTGCAGGAGATATGTTGTCTAGCTTGATATAGATAAAAGAGTTCATAACATCTGGTCTCAATGATATGAACCATCCGAAAACAAATGGCATATCTCCGGTAGACAGAAAGACTATAAAAAACAAATGGTGGCATAGGTTTCGAGCTTCCGTCTCAATACAAAGCTAAATATATAACAGGAATGCAAAACAAAGAAACAATACTTTAAGTGGTTGGAGGTTGAGTTTGGTATCTTCCCTCTAAAGGTGATACCTTCAATCCAAATTAGTTATAAAATCATGCGTAACAAAGCAGCAATGAAATACCATCCAAAATAAGGAAAAAAACTCGTTACTAAGATGGATAAAAAATCTCACCATTGACGTTCTTCTTCATGGATAATTTTTTGATCCGGTATAATAAACGAATAAATGAAAGTAATTGTTATATCTCGCTGGAGATTTCTTTGTCACGTATAATGTTATTTCAAAGCAAAAGTAAAGGACCATCTGTAATATATATTAAAACATAAACCTTATGACATCATCATAAAAATCTGGGCCCTTGGTTGTATTTCAATCATCTTTTTTCCATACTTAGATCAAATTCTTAACATCATCTTCCCAAATGGAATGTATTTAATTCCAATAAAATCTTTCCAATTGTTAAATAAAAATAACTTACATCCGCTAAAATGGAATGTATTATTTCAATAAAAGCTTCCCATAATTTAAATCTTGAATTTCCGGTTATATAGATTTAAATAAGGTCAACTTTAAAAACATATTACTAAAACCATTTCAATTAAGACATTAAATATCAACCATTAATATAAATCCGTTTTTATTAGTAAACCATTAATATAAAATCTATTTTTATTAGGAAACCATTAATATCAAAAAATCATTTTCAAATTATCACATACATATACGATTCATCATTGAATCTGCTGCTCACACTTATTTTCAATCGTTGCTTTTCTTCAAACATTCTCGTACAACATCATTCTTATTACTTATAACTTCCATCATCATTCTCTGCTTCAAACCTTCGTTGTTATGCATTAGAAGGTCGGTACCTTATTTCGATTTTAATATTTTTTTTTTGATTATTTTTTTGTTCCTGTATCAAATATATGTATTCAAATATTTCGATTTTCTCTGTCACAAATTACATGGTATTTCCTTGAAATGTCATGGGCTACCCCCATGGTCTGACATCCAAGTGCCATGGGCTACCCCCATGGTCTTCCATTCAAATGCCGCGTGCTACCCCCGGGGTCTTCCAAGCAAGTATCGCAAACACAACTAGCATTCCACATAAGAAGTAATGGACCGACATTGGTGCCTTCAACCCATGGATATAATGAGAATACTCAGACAGATGAAACCCACAGATAATCTCTAACTTCAGATCCACTAAAAATATCCTGCTCTATCAATTACCAAAATAACATCAAATTAATAATTGGGTCCTAACTCACACCAAGAGTCCAAATTAGGGTAAAAGACCTTTTTACCCTTCCTCTTACTTGGCCTAATGCCAAGGTCCAATCCAATCAACCAAAAAATCCCAAAATCCAAAATAACCATCCAAAGTCCAAATATGGCCCAATTTTCCAAATTAGGCCCAATTCCTTTCATGGGCCTTCTCCCAAGAGAGTCCAACAAAACCTCACAGTCCAACCAAAGAGTTATGATGATCCAACATGGCCCAAGACAACCAAACCTACCCTAGCCCAAAACAACAAAACCCCACCTGCTGAGTATGCGAGGCGTACTCAGCCTGAACGCTCAACATACTACTTAAAGAGATTGTATGAGCAACGTACATGCTTGTATTCCCCACGTACTCATCAACTTGGCCAAATTCCTATTTTAGATCTCAATCGATTAAGACCACAACCCAAGCTCAGATTTGACTTCCTTGAAATGGTTAATCACATAAAGTTGCCAACTTTATATGCATGCATGGCTTAATGAAGCTCTTAATGCTTAAAAGGACTTAATATATGACTTAATGCATACATGAGACCATAAACACAATAAAGATTGCACCTTTAAGCTCAATAAACCCTCCAAACATGCAAATCTACACGACTTAGCTTCTAAAACGACCTTAACCCATCAAGACCAACCAAAAGGGGAAAAAGAAGCATTAAACCATAATATTAAGAGATCTAAGCATGGAGAAGACAAGGTATGAACTTGATAACTCAAAAGACTTGCAAAATGAGTGATGATTTTAGATCTCTAAGCTTCACACTAAGCAATGCACCTTCAATCTTCTTCAATCTCTTTAAAATGAGCAAAATAAGCACCAACTTCTCCTCAAGAGCTCAAAGACACAACAATGGAGGCTAAGGGTCTAAATTTAGGGTTTATGAGGTATGGAGGCTGGTAAAGAGGCTAACCTTAGAGACTTAATGAGCTTAAATAGGGTGCAACATCTCAAAACTAGGGTTTTATTAACGCCTCGTACGCCCAGCGTACGAGGCCTCGGTCCCATGATCAATTCCTCTTATTACGCTAAGCATACACCAATGTCTGCCCCGTGTACCGAGCTTTGCACTAGTATGCCCTGCGTACTCCCTATGTACGCCTGTGTACTAGGGTTATCCTTAAACCCTATAATCCTCTGAAAACCATAACTTCTTCATTATAAATCCAATTACGACTATCCTTATATCCATGAAAAGGTAAAAAGAAGCTCTACGCTTTTATCAAATCATGCTTGCCTTAAAATTCCCCAAACACAAATCCAATTTCCCTAAAAGCCCGACCTGACACTTTACCAAAGTACCCATTGGCTCCAAAACAAAAACCGAACACCCGGATCATCTAAATTACGTCACCCACATCCAAGTGGGTCTAGATCTCATTTACTTGAAGTTCTTAATCCTGATAATACCCAATATTTGGACACCACCTTGAAATAGGAAACAATTTGGAACAGGGCCTTACAACTCTCCCCCACTTAAATTAGATTTCTTCCTCGAAATCATTCCTTATCATCCCAGGCACGCCGGAAATCCTGAGCAATACCACACCCTTCCCAAAGGCGACCGAAACCAACCCTAGCAGGGATCTCCCAACCCGAAGTTGAATGAATTCTTTCTTAACATAAAACTTTCCCATGCAGAATAACCACATCTACTCATCCTGAAATATGAAGTATCGAATTTGTATGACTCCCTGACAGACCGCCCATACCGAAACATTGTTAATTCCATTCCACTTGTCTCCCAAACTAATGGCTCAACTTTTGATTACCTGGAGTTCCCATTCGAAAAACAGAATCATAAACCCTACACTACCACCAACTTTTACTTGACCAAAGGGATTAGACATTCCATCGAGAAAGGCCCATCTTGATGTTAACGATTCCATGAGCAATATGAATAACGAGAGACAAACTGGGAGAAAACCTTCTAGTGTTGAACAAGACACTACTTCTTACTACCAGAACCCAAAACATCCCCTTCTTCCCTTATTCCTAGAGTTGATGCCTCTGATATACAGATTCCTTAATTCGGTTCTGTGACATCCCGATATTTCAACTCTTTGTAATGACCTAAAAAGTCAAGTATTGTAACCACTTTTGAGTTAAAGAAATTAACTTTGATAATATAATGTCAAAAAAGTTTCTATTTAACTACCTACTATGTTTAATATCATTAAACCGGGATCGTACGTAAAAAGAATGCCCAAATCCGGCTTCGTATATTGAAGTTAAGATTTTTCCAAGTTCGGCTTAGCAGCAGACAGCTAAAAACTCGAATCGGAGATCGAGCGACTTTTGGCCGGAATGACCTAAACGAGAATCGAAGGTCTCGACAATGGTATTTCAGCAGTGAAAAGTCTGGCAAAAACCGACGTCAGATAAAGAAGTTATGAGTTTTTAAAGAAATTCCTTAATCACGTCATTTTATAAATAAATAATAAAAATAATTTCGGAATTTGCCAACGGAGTCTAAACGAAAGTTGTAGAGCGTAGTCTCACCTACGCGTGGATATAAAGACCATCGAAAACGGAGTTCGTATGAAGAAGATATGATTTTTTGAAGTTTATTAAATAAATTATATATAAATTTAATTCAAAATCCGGTAATATCCGAAGGAGGAGTCAGCGTCCTCATCCGAGTTACGCGCCGCGTAACCTCATACGCCCCGCGTACCCGAAGGCCTTGGTCTCGGTCCGTCCACGTCACCCCTATTCGAGCCTACCCGATCCATCCCATCCGAAGCGAAGCAGTCGAGGACTCGGTCACAGGTGACGCACGAGTACGCGCTGCGTACGAGCGTACGCCCCGCGTACCGAGGCGGTTCAGCCCTCTATAAATAGAAATGCGAGGGTTCCCGGAAATTTTGCTCATTCTTTCTCTATTTTCTTGCGTTTTGCCTCGTTTTCCGTGCCCGCACTACCCCGAAGCTCTGGTCTTTTGGCTCAAGTCCCGAGGGTCGATTTTACTCCCGAGATTCCCGAGAAAAATCCGTTTCCCGAGACGAAACTCTGCCCGGTTTTCCATCTCGCTATCTTCAAACTTTCAAGTGAGTTCATACCCCTTTATTAACCCTTTTTAATTATTCTAAATGCTTTTATATGCTTTCTAAGGGGGGGGGGGGGGGGGGGGGGAATACAAGTAAAATACACGACTACTATCGGGTGTTATATATAAAGATTTTTGTACACTTTTATTAAGTAGAATCATATGTGATTTATAAACTTTATAGGGAACTCTCGTATACAAAATATATTACAATAGAATCCTATCTTTAAAAATATAAATTGTTGTAGTGCATGTATAAACTAAACATTTTCTTAGATTATATGTATACTTGCCTACCTTAGGCTCTACAAAAATCTATACAGTTATAAAATGTGATTCCTTTTCTAGGCATTTTGCTAAACAAACAAGTCACACTTTTAGAAAACTATAATAGGTATAGTTTTACGAGGATATTACTAACTTTTACATACTAGAAACATGATTTTCAAGAAGTCACTTTCATATACAAGAACAAACGAACATTTTAACACGTAAATCTGTTTTTATACCACGGTTTTGTGAGACATAAACTTCACGTACGGCCGAGTACACATTTCAAGTCCTGTATTATATACCAGAATCCCTTGGAGGGGGGAGCATGGTCTTTGTGTATAGATCTATACGGGCTTGACAACCCGCGCCCTGACTGTTAGCTGCAGTCCACCATTTGGGGTGACAAACGTCATAACATTCCAATGCCTGAAGAACGTTGTGTATAGGCATTCCGAGTCAATAGTATGGTTATAAAACTCACATGGGGTATTCAAAATGCATTGATTTACAAGGTTTTCAAACACATTGGTTATTTTACACTTACATACATTTTAGAAACCAACATTGGTCTTGAGAGAAGGCTACTTTTATACTAGTAGAAAATATAGGATTTTCTAAACACAACACAACCAAGGACCAAAACATTTCATTTCATATAAACATTGTCATTTAAATACTTATGAAACTCACCAGCTTAAATGCCGATCTACTCTTTCAAAATTACTTGTATGTCCCAGGGAATCAGTAATTTCAGGTATCATTATGCTTTTGATGAAGGGATGCTGCGGCGCCAGTTTAATCTCATATTTTGACATCATATTGTAATTGGTTTTGAACATGTAACTTTTTGACAAATGTAAACTTTCAATTATATATATGATGGTTGTATTGCTTTCTTTACTATGTATTCAATTGTTACGTTACCACATGAAGTCATCCGCCCTCGAACGTTTCCGCCGTTCAGGTTTGGGGGTGTGACAGATTGGTATCAGAGCAATGTTTATAGTGAACTAAGTATATCGAACCACATAAGATATACAAACTATAAATGCTTAAGGGACTAACACTATCTGACAAAACATTTTTCTTTTACGCTTAAGCAGCGTTACGTTTAACTTAAATTGATAGTTCATTTAAGTACAATTACATGCATACAACAAATTATTTTCATGATATCTAACTATACAACAAGTATTTAGACAAGTTGACACTACGATTAAGACTTGATATATGTAATCAGATTTGGACAAATATAGCGTGATCAACTATATTTGCCCGAGATTGGACCAACGTATATCGAGGAATGATCGTAGTAAGCAACAAGTCAAAACTTACCAAACCGTTACTAGAATCAAACACAAGAATTTAAATACTATAGGAGTATTTGCTACCGAAACTAGTTTAACTTACATGTTTTGCAAGTTTCAACTTTATTCAACTCTTATAACCCTATTTCTCGTACAGTCAAATGGCTGGATTTCACCACCCCGGCAACCCCTACTTTCTCAACCAAGGCAACGGGGGATGGGTCGAAGATGATCCCGAAGAGGACGAGGAACCCATAGAAGTGGATGATGACTCCGGTACCGACTCAGAACCGGAAGTGATCAATCCACCACCCGTTCAAACTCCCGTCTTCGTAAGGAACTTTCAAGGACCGACTCCCGTCTGGGGAAGTCACCTCCATCATTGGAGCCAACAACAGAACTTACGCCCTCCTTACGGCATGTGCCGGGACTTCTATGATGTCCGCGGCAGAGGTTCGGCTGATCGGGCACTCCTGGTAATGGTGGATAAGCTAGCCAATCAGTCCTATCAGTCCGGAGTTCAAGCTAGCCGACTCCGGGATGTCAACGTGGAAGTGCAGGTTCACACTTCTGACATCCGTAGGCTGGACAAGATACAAGACAATGCTCAACTCCAAACCGAGGCATTCCAAGTGCAAGTGATTGCAGCCCTCGCTGAACTGAGGGAACAACAAGCCGCTTTTGATAGGTGTCTAATGGAGTCGAAGCAATCAGATGCAGAGTCAAGCTCCAAGCGCAACCTACGTCGCAAGTAGTGCTTGTCAAAGACTCAAATTTTGTTATAGCTTAGGACCTCGGCTAAAAGTCTTTAAATTTCTCGAACTTTGTAATCGGAGACCCTTATAGGGGTCAAATTTTCATGATCGTTGTATCAACTTTTATATTAATATAAGTGACACTATTATTACTACGTTGAGTATTTCGTTCGAACCTTGAAAAGTCTTTGAGAAACCAAATACTTGTTTCATACTTTCAGTCTTACAAATAACTTTCATTCTTCTATTTTAAGACTCATACTAGCATCTGTTGTTGAACTATAGCAATTTAGTTCATGAGACACATTAATTTTCTATTCTATGGAATTCTTATCTTTACCTTTTCAACCTATAGTTGAAGGATGCCTCCGCGTAGGAATCCAAGGCGAAGCAACGGTGGGGAAGCACCTGTACCACCACCACCTCCACCACCCCAATTTGATGTTGTTATGTTCCAAGCAGCAGTCACCGCAGCGGTAGCAGCTGCCATGTCACAGATCAATAACTCGAGTACTAATGGCTCGGGATCTGGCACACACCCATCCAACCATGGCGAGAGTCATGGACCACCCCGAGAATGCACCTATAAGGAATTTACTAATGTCAAGCCCCGGATGTTTTATGGATCTGGTGGTGTGATAGCCCTGAGACAGTGGATTGAAAGGACAGAGTCAGTCTTTGAAATCTGCTCCTGTCCCGAGCACAGCAAAGTCAAATTTGCAACTTTCACCCTTATTGATAGAGCTTTAACTTGGTGGAATGGCCACGTTAAAGTACTTACCCTGATAGTGGCAAACTCCATAAGCTGGGAGAGCCTAAAAGCCATGATGATGAGAGAATACTGCCCACGGGGAGAAATTCAAAAGCTCGAACACGAACTATGGACTCTCGGAATGGTTGGTACCGACATCGCAACTTATACCAACAGATTCTGCGATCTGGCAATCCTTTGCCTATATATGATTGCTCCCGAGAGCAAGAAAATAGAAAGGTACATCTGGGGACTGACGCCCCAAATACGATCAAGCGTGTTAGCTTCCAAACCTGACACCTTTGAAAGTGCCAAGGAACTGGCACAATCTCTGATTGACTACGGAGGTCATCAGAACTCAACCGTTTCTGCACCAGAACCACAGAAAGGAAACAACAACAACAACAACAACAACAGGAAGAGAGTATGGAATAAAGGGAAGGGTGGGTCTTTCCAAGAATCCGCAAAGAAACAACTGGTTTCAGTGAATGCTGCCACTGTACCTACTACAGTCCCTACAAATCCCTACCCCACAAAGCCTTATGTAGGTAACCTTCCAAAGTGCACCAAATGCACTTACCACCACCATGGACCTTGTCGGGAAATGCAGTGCGCCAACTGCAACAAAAAGGGACACACAGCCCGTTTCTGCAAGGACCCTGCAAAACCGATCACTCAAGTTCCCAGTGCGGGTGTAGGCCAGACTTGCTATGGTTGTGGCGAGGTGGGCCACTACAAGAGGAACTGCCCTAAGGCAGCAGGCACCGGCGGTGTGGGACGAGTTTTGGCGATAGGCCACGACGAAGCTGTAGCTGACCCAACTGTAGTTGCTGGTGCATTCCTTCTCGATAATTCATATGCATGCATATTATTCGATAGTGGAGCGGAGAGAAGCTTCGTGAGTCAAAACTCTATTCATTTACTTAAACCTAAACCTAGCAAGTTAGAAAAATCATTCACTGTAGAGATGGCCAATGGAAAAACCGAAAACACTAACTGCATATACATGGGCTGTACGTTAACTTTAGACGGCCATTCTTTTCCAATCAATCTCATGCCGATCCAAATTAAAAGTTTCGACGTCATAGTCGGCATGGATTGGTTGAGTCTTCTTCGCGCCGACATCATGTGCTTTGAGAAAGCAGTCCGTCTTAATCTCCCTAACAACGAAACATTAGTTATCTACGGCGACAAATCAAGTACAAACCTTCGCATCATTTCGTGCATCCAAGCTCGAAAGTGCTTGCGGAAGGATTGTCGAGCATTCCTAGCACACATCGTTGATACAAGTCAAGAACTGAAGGACATCAAGAACATTTCAGTAGTACGCGACTTTCCCGATATCTTTCCAGAAGAACTACCAGGATTACCACCACAACGCCAAGTCGAATTCAGAATCGACTTAGTTCCAGAGGTTACCCCAGTAGCGAAGTCACCTTATCGTCTCGCACCAGCTGAGATGCAGGAACTTTCCAGTCAACTTAATGAACTCCTTCAAAAAGGATTCATAAGACCAAGTTTCTCACCTTGGGGAGCACCGATCCTGTTTGTAAAGAAGAAAGACGGATCGTTCCATATGTGCATCGACTACAAAGAGCTGAACAAACTTACTGTCAAGAACCGTTATCCTCTACCCCGTATTGACGACCTATTCGATCAACTTCAAGGATCAAACTACTTTTCAAAGATAGATCTACGATCCGGATATCACCAATTACGAGTTCTAGAGGGGGATATTCCAAAGACAGCTTTCCGAACTCGTTATGGACACTACGAATTTGTAGTGATGCCGTTCGGATTAACCAATGCACCAGCAGTATTTATGGACCTAATGAATAGGGTATGTCGTCCTTACTTGGATCAGTTCGCCATTGTCTTTATCGATGATATACTTGTCTACTCTTGAAGTGAGGAAGAGCATAGTCAGCACCTACGAAAAGTCCTAGAAACACTGCGAACGGAGAAACTCTATGCGAAGTTCTCTAAATGCGAATTTTGGATTCGAAGAGTCGAATTTTTAGGCCACGTTGTTAGTGAGAAAGGGATACACGTGGACCCCTCCAAAATTAAGGCCATTGAGAACTGGTCGGCACCAAAGACACCTACAGAAATTCGTCAATTTCTAGGTCTCGCTGGCTACTATCGCAGATTCATAAAGAATTTCTCTAGCATTGCGAAAACTCTTACTACATTAACCCAGAAAGGCGTGGCCTTTGGCTGGGAAGCGAAACAAGAGAAGGCATTCCAGACGCTAAAACAGGCCTTGTGCACCACACCGATACTATCCCTCCCCGAAGGGATAGAAGACTTCGTAGTGTATTGCGATGCGTCAAATCAAGGACTTGGCTGTGTTCTTATGCAGAGAGGGAAGGTTATTGCTTATGCCTCCCGACAGCTTAAGACACACGAAGTGAACTATACGACACACGATCTTGAGTTAGGAGTAGTGGTATTTGCTCTGAAGATCTGGAGACACTACTTATATGGAACAAAGAGTACTATTTTCACCGATCACAAGAGCCTTCAACACATTTTCGATCAGAAGGAACTCAACATGCGACAACGACAATGGGTGGAGTTACTAAATGACTACGAATGTGAAATTCGTTATCATCCTGGCAAGGCCAACGTGGTAGCTGACGCCCTCAGTCGAAAGGAATACACTGGTCGGAGGGTCAAATCTCTGACTATGACTATCCATTCCCACTTATCCACACAAATTAAGGCGGCACAAATGGAAGCTTTGCAACCTGAAAATGTGGCGGGTGAATCCCTGCGAGGAATGGAAAAGAATCTAGAAGTCAAGGGTGGCGGAGCCTACTATCTCATGGACCAAATCTGGACCCCGAATCATGGTGGTTTCAGAAACGTAGTCATGACTGAAGCACACAACTCAAGATATTCCGTTCACCCAGGTTCGGATAAAATGTATCTGGATCTTAAGAAACTATATTGGTGGCCTAACATGAAAGCAGAAATTGCTACCTTCGTAAGTAAATGCCTTACTTACGCTAAGGTTAAGGTCAAGTATCAGAAACCGTCAGGATTACTACAACAACCGGAGATACCAGAATGGAAATGGGAGCGGATTACTATGGACTTCATAACCAAGTTACCCAAGACGACGAGTGGACTCGATACCATATGGGTCATCGTCGACAGATTAACCAAATCCGCACATTTCCTACCCATCAAGGAGACTGACAAAATGGAAAAGCTTACAAGAACTTACTTAAGGGAAGTAGTGCGACTGCATGGTGTTCCGATATCCATTATCTCTGATAAAGATAGTAGATTCACTTCAAGATTCTGGCAGTCACTACAAAGTTCCCTGGGGACTAGGCTAGACATGAGTACAGCCTACCACCCACAAACAGACGGGCAAAGTGAGTGAACGATACAAACTTTAGAAGATATGCTAATAGCCTGTGTGATTGACTTTGGAAAGGCATGGGATATCCATTTACCCCTTGTCGAATTTTCATACAACAATAGTTATCATACAAGCATAAAGGCTGCTCCGTTTGAAGCCCTCTATGGTCGAACGTGCAGATCCCCTCTGTGTTGGACTGAAGTTGGAGATACCCAGTTAGCTAGAGGAAGAGTTCCTGAAAGCACTCTCACCGGTCCGGAAATCATACGAGAAACGACAGAGAAGATCGTTCAGATTCGTGAACGATTGAAAGCCTCTAGAGACCGATAGAAAAGCTACGCTGACCAAAGGAGGAAATCTTTGGAATTCCAGGTAGGAGACCACGTTTTATTAAAGGTCTCACCATGGAAGGGTTTAATACGCTTTGGAAAGCGTGGGAAACTAAATCCAAGATACATAGGGCCTTTCGAGATTCTTGCCAGAATCGGCCCTGTGGCTTACAAGCTTAACCTACTGCATGAACTTAGTAACATACATCCAACCTTCCACGTCTCGAACTTGAAAAAGTGTCTGTCCAATGAGACTCTTGTTATTCCACTCGACGAGATCGAGATAAACGAGAGCCTCAACTTTGTGGAAGAACCGGTAGAAATCATGGACCGAGAGGTCAAGCAAACAAAACAAAGTCGCATACCCATCCTGAAGGTTCGCTGGAACGCCAAGCGGGGAGCTGAATTCACATGGAAACGCAAAGATCAGATGAAACAAAAGTACCTTCATCTCTTTCATGTTCACTAGTATCTTTACTACCTTAAATTTCGGGACGAAATTCCCTCTAACGGGGGGATGATGTGACAACCCGATATTTCAACTCTTTGTAATGACCTAAAAAGTCAAGTATTGTAACCACTTTTGAGTTAAAGAAACTAACTTTGATAATATAATGTCCAAAAAGTTTCTATTTAACTACCTACTATGTTTAATATCATTAAACCGGGATCGTACGTAAAAAGAATGCCCAAATCCGGCTTCGTATATTGAAGTTAAGATTTTTCCAAGTTCGGCTTAGCAGCAGACAGCTAAAAACTCGAATCGGAGATCGAGCGACTTTTGGCCGGAATGACCTAAACGAGAATCGAAGGTCTCGACAATGGTATTTCAGCGGTGAAAAGTCTGGCAAAAACCGACGTCAGATAAAGAAGTTATGAATTTTTAAAGAAATTCCTTAATCACGTCATGTTATAAATAAATAACAAAAATAATTTCGGAATTTGCCAACGGAGTCTAAACGAAAGTTGTAGAGCGTAGTCTCACCTACGCGTGGATATAAAGACCATCGAAAACGGAGTTAGTATGAAGAAGATATGATTTTTTTAAGTTTATTAAATAAATTATATATAAATTTAATTCAAAATCCGGTAATATCCGAAGGAGGAATCAGCGTCCTCATCCGAGTTACGTGCCGCGTAACCTCGTACGCCCCGCGTACCCGAAGGCCTTGGTCTCGGTCCGTCCACGTCGCCCCTATTCGAGCCTACCCGATCCATCCCATCCGAAGCGAAGCAGTCGAGGACTCGGTCACAGGTGACGCACGAGTACGCGCTGCGTACGAGCGTACGCCCCGCGTACCGAGGCGGTTCAGCCCTCTATAAATAGAAATGCGAGGGTTCCCGGAAATTTTGCTCATTCTCTCTCTATTTTCTTGCGTTTTGCCTCGTTTTCCATGCCCGCACTACCCCGAAGCTCTGGTCTTTTTGCTCAAGTCCCGAGGGTCGATTTTACTCCCGAGATTCCCGAGAATCCCGAGAAAAATCCGTTTCCCGATATGAAACTCTGCCCGGTTTTCCATCTCGCTATCTTCAAACTTTCAAGTGAGTTCATACCCCTTTATTAACCTTTTTTAATTATTCTAAATGCTTTTATATGCTTTCTAAGGGGGGGGGGGGGGGGGGGGGAATACAAGTAAAACACACGACTACTATCGGGTGTTATATATAAAGATTTTTGTACACTTTTATTAAGTAGAATCATATGTGATTTATAAACTTTATAGGGAACTCTCGTATACAAAATATATTACAATAGAATCCTATCTTTAAAAATATAAATTGTTGTAATGCATGTATAAACTAAACATTTTCTTAGATTATATGTATACTTGCCTACCTTAGGCTCTACAAAAATCTATACAGTTATAAAATGTGATTCCTTTTCTAGGCATTTTGCTAAACAAACAAGTCACACTTTTAGAAAACTATAATAGGTATAGTTTACGAGGATATTACTAACTTTTACATACTAGAAACATGATTTTCAAGAAGTCACTTTCATATACAAGAACAAACGAACATTTTAACACGTAAATCTGTTTTTATACCACGGTTTTGTGAGACATAAACTTCACGTACGTCCGAGTACACATTTCAAGTCCTGTATTATATACCAGAATCCCTTGGAGGGGGAGCATGGTGTTTGTGTATAGATCTATACGAGCTTGACAACCCGCGCCCTGACTGTTAGCTGCAGTCCACCATTTGGGGTGACAAACGTCATAACATTCCAACGCCTGAAGAACGTTGTGTATAGGCATTCCGAGTCAATAGTATGGTTATAAAACTCACATGGGGTATTCAAAATGCATTGATTTACAAGGTTTTCAAACACATTGGTTATTTTACACTTACATACATTTTAGAAACCAACATTGGTCTTGAGAGAAGGTTACTTTTATACTAGTAGAAAATATAGGATTTTCTAAACACAACACAACCAAGGACCAAAACATTTCATTTCATACAAACATTGTCATTTAAATACTTATGAAACTCACCAGCTTAAATGTTGATCTACTCTTTCAAAATTACTTGTATGTCCCAGGGAATCATTAATTTCAGGTATCATTATGCTTTTGATGAAGGGATGCTGCGGCGCCAGTTTAATCTCATATTTTGACATCATATTGTAATTGGTTTTGAACATGTAACTTTTTGACAAATGTAAACTTTCAATTATATATATGATGGTTGTATTGCTTTCTTTACTATGTATTCAATTGTTACGTTACCACATGAAGTCATCCGCCCCCGAACGTTTCCGCCGTTCAGGTTTGGGGGTGTGACAGGTTCTTACTGAAATACAAATCTTGCACATAAAGACTTGTGATTCCCAACGCGAGTTCCCACCAAAAGCCAACTGTTGGATTTATGTCTAAGTCCATAACTATAATTGGTAAGACTTGACCCGACCCGACATGGTCCATTTCGGTTTCATGGCATCATGCATTTGGATAGACTATAATGAGAGAAATAAGACACTTATGGTTATTAATATATTATAAGTTATAGTATATTAATAATAAGAATAATAAGATTATTTAATTAGTATTGATCAAGAATTAATCTAGGATTAATTAAGTGATCAAAAGAACACTAATTAAATATATGGGTTGATTGTGTAAATCATCCATACTTGTATAGTGGGCTAATGCTCCATGGATAATCAAGTTGGGCTAAAACCCATAGGATGGTCCATGGATGCTCCATGGTGTCTTTGAACCCATGGATCCAAGGAAATGGAAATTCATGACAATTAGGGTTTACCCTAGTTGTAACACTATATAAAGATCTTATTCTTGACAAAATCGGCGACTAGTATCATTCTAGAGAGGGCTAGCCGATTTTCATGAAGTGTAGAATTCTCTCAAGTTATTCCAAGTGTATTTGGTGTTGTGTGAACCATTTGAGGTGGCACACTTGGGGCACTAGGCACTCAAGTTTCATGAAGACTTTCTACATCAAAGAGGTATGTATTCTATCTTGTTATATTGATAGTTTTGTATGCTAGATTAGGATAATACCTTGGATGTTCATATTTGCATGTATAATAGAGAAAACATAGATCCAAGGTATTTAGGGTTGCATGTACACTTAGGAGTTTTAGAATGCTCAAAACCCAACAGTGGTATCAGAGCCTAGGCATGTTTTCTTGTTATACTTGCAAAAGAAGCTGGAAAAATCGAGTTTTGATGCTGTCTGCCCAGCAGACTCACCGAGTCCATCAATGGACTCGCCGAGTCCAAGGCAAAAAGCATCCAACTCGCCGAGTTGGACCCCCGGACAGCATAAATTCGACTTTTTTGGCTGGAATTGGACTAGGAACATTACCCTAAGATGTTTTTGGACTTATAAACTTGTTTTTGATGTGGTAATGTTCATGCTAATCCAATTCCAAAGATAATTGTCAATAGATTCATGTTTTGTATTAGTTTAAGGTTTAGACTAATTACATGAAAAAGTTTGATTTGAATTATCTTGTTCTTATGAGTTGCTTAGATTAATAGAAAGTTGAGTGAAATAGTTGTTTTCAATCCAAATTAATCTAAGAGTTGATTCTAAAATGTGTTTTTGTAACTTGTCCTCAAGTTATATGAAAAGTCACATTTAAGTTTCATAAAACTCATAATAGTTGGCAAAGGTTACAAAAATGAAGAGTCTAGTTCTAATTAAATGGTTTTATGACTTCATAACTTGTCCTCAAGTTATGGAGGACCAAGAGTCTCTTCATTAAATTAAATAATAATAAAAAAAGAGTGTAACCTTAATTAATTCCATAAGTATATAATAAAGAAAAGTTAATTCTTTTATTAGTTTAAAGTCTTCCATAACTTGTCCTCAAGTTATGGAACTTGAAGAGTTTTTGGATTAAAACTACTTTAAACACATAAGTTATGGAATTAATTAGTTTTGAATAGTTTCAAAACTTGCCCTCAAGTTTTGGAATTTGTAAAGTTTTCTCTTATGAATACTTTAATTCCAAGTTAGCCCTTAGAATTTTAAAGAGTTAAAATTCAACCCTTATACTTTATAATATTATAAGTTAATAATATATATGTATAAGAGTAAAGTCAGTCTTACCGCTAGTACGCCTCATTCACGAAGCCGGTCTATAAGGTGGGTATAAGGTTGTTGCCTATAAAATGGCAACTTAATGGGTGTCCACTCTCACCCACCGCTTGCTTGACTGGTGGAGGGTCGTTAGCCGAACAGGTTTGACAGGAATAGAATTCTCCCTTCATTAAAAGTATTAATGATAAATACTAAGTAACTAAACTCTCAGTAATACCCAATCTTAGTTACTTAGGAAAATGTGAATAAGGTGCTAATCCATGAAATTACACTTTGCACTTTGTTTAAGTCGGTTAGTAGAGTGTGTGTGGTTAACCGACACACTAACTCGTATTTAACAAGGTAGGCAAAGGGTAACTTAATGTTTATCATAGTATCGATGGAGCGTGTGTGGTTAACCGACACATCGATTGAGGGGCAAACACTTAAGGGTACCAAGTAATTTGCATGGTTACTTCACACCTTGTTTTGTGATCCTCGGCATCCCAGTCACAAAACCTGAAGGGCACACTCGAGATTGAAACATGTCATTGAACAGTTCAATGAATCTCAAATATCTAGGAGTTTCAAAAACCAATTAAAACCTAATAATATACATTTCGTTTATCTTGGTGGAAATTGGTGAATCGTCATTCACCTACCTTCAAATATTTTATAGCTTGGATTACGGCATACCTCTTCTAAGTTATAAAATAGTTTGTTGGGTCCTAGCCTTAATATTTCATATTGGGTGTCATATTAAGGACTTTAGATCAACTATCTTGAATATCTCCCAAAAACATGTCTAGTTTAGACATTTATGATCTTCCCAAATCTCTTGAAACAAGCTTTCCTAAATGAAGATGATGTCCCTTGGAAATCATACTTCTTTCACCTCCTCCAACTATTCTCCCTAACCCACAAGTTCTTGAAAAGTTTAATCACTCAAGCCCTATTGGCAAGGCAAGGTCTAGGTGTGGTCACATCTTGGAGATGTAGTCACATATTGACAAGACGGGAGAGTTGGGTGTCAAAGTCTTGAGAAAGTTGGTGGTTCAATCACTTTCTAAGTCACATAGTGAGTTCCTTTGGGACACCTATGAAACAGACTATGAAAAGACCTTTAATGATCTTATCTATTTGTTAAGATCAACTTCCTTAAAACTTGATGGACATTGACAATAGTGACACAGGAAATCCAGAAAAGCATTCTCTTCCCAATGGTAAAGGGATCGGCCATAGTCAACTCGGTTGACCAAATGGTAAAGAGAAAAGCTAAGTCTGTGATAGTCCCGTGTACCATTATCAAAGGGTCCATATGTTTATATTGCCAAAGAAAGGGGCATTGGTTGCGAAGCTGCCAAATTTACCTAAGGATGTTAAAGTCAATAAGTTTGACTCTACTTCAGGTAAAGTCCACTATCTAACTTCGTTAAGTTTCTATTATGAGATTCTTGATACATGATGTGACTGGGTCACACGGTGATGTTTTAAGAATCAAAGAAAAAGTAAAGAAACTTAAAGAAAGAATATGCTGAATCTGATCGCATAGATGGATTTCTATCGCGTAGTTTGAAGATCGGATTCTTGAGCTAATTCTTAGGAGTTATGAGATATTGCTTAGGAATAGATAACAACAAGTTTTCATATGGATTGTAAGGATAAGTTTTCCACAAAGTTTAAAATAAAAGGAAAATTTTGATTTTATTTATTTTAAAATATCCTTGCAATGGCATTTGAGGAAAAATTGTTGCTTATATGATTCCATTAATAGCAAGAGTGGAAATATGAAATTGATTCTTTCATTTGTGGTAACGTCTAAATTTACCAAATAAGGAAAGATTCTCATCACCCAAGTTTCAATTGGACCGGAACTTGGAATCATGCAAGTTGTATAGCATGATGAATGAGAACTTTCAAGTATTGGAAAAATTAAGACTACTTACTCGGTCACATGGATGTGTGAGTCAAGTAAAGGACTAAGGGATTGAGTACACATTCTTGTGCACTGATTAAGTCCACCACAAAAGATTGACAAGACTATTCGTCATAGTTTACTAAAGCTTAGTAAATATGATTATAATTACAAGCTTAAGTGTAACTCTGAGACATTGGAAAAGGTTCCAATGTAAGGCAGAGCGAATAAGAAGAATCAACTTAGGCAGAAAGATAAAAGTTTCTCAAATCTGAAAAGATGGGAGAGTAATTTAGTATCAGTTTTTGTGATCATCTTAATGATTAAGAAACCATATCAAAATTATTTCTCTAAGGAAATCTTAGTGCATTCTTATGACTAAGAAGAGGAACTTGAATTGTTAAAATGGTTAAATCAAGAAGATGAGTCATACTTCGTTCCAAAAAACAATTCTTAGAGTTATACTCTAAGATTGTAACTTGAGTGACATGACTTAAAGAAGGTTTAAAACACTTGTCAAATGTAAGAGTAAAAGTTTTCTACTCTTGTACATTTGAAATTGGTAAGTTGTGATGTTTTGGATAAAATAAAGACCAACTAAGGCCTATTGTGTGAAGTATTTGTCTTGATTAGAATCCACACTATCCCTTGAATATTTGACAAGGAAGTCTTATATGTCAAGAGGACAGTGGGAGTCTTAAAGGTCTTGAAAGTCTCAAGAACTAATCAAAAATAAAACCTGAAGTTCTTCACTAGCACACGACTTGAGGTTTATAACCTATCGTGCTGACATATTCTATGCTCATTCCAGTTAAAGTTGGCTTTGCATATGAGTTCTTAGAGTTCTCAATTTATTGCACAACAACTTAGAAGCAATGGCAGGCCCTTGAGTTGCCAGGTGGCAAGAAATTAAGATTGAGTTCAATCCATATGAGTTTGGATTTGTCATTATCCATGTCTTGTGACTATGGTTATGACAATTCACATGGATAAGAACACATACACCAGCAAATCTAAGTGTCATAAGGTTTCTCTCCGATTCATGAAAATGATGGTGAAGAAACACTTTCACTAAGTAGATTTTAGCTAGATAGCAATTGTGATATTTGCATTCTCAAAGTCGTTAGTGGAGCGTGTGTGGTTTACCGGCACACTAACCTGGACTTGTGAGAAGTGGCAAAAAGGTATAACCATTATGATTACGGCATCCCTCTTCATAATTGTTTAGACACACAAGTGTGCTATCTAAGGGAAGGTGTATGATTTTGATAAAGTCTTATCAAAACAATCTAGTATCAGAAATCTGAACTTTGGTAAGAAAGTCAGCTGATTTCTGAGTACATGTCAAAGCTAGTGGGAGCATAAGTGTTATGCTAATAATCATCATGTTAGTGGGAGCATGATAATTATGATAAGTATTACAAGCTAGCAATGTTAGTTATAGAAAACAAAAGTTTCAATTGGGAAAAAGTTGTTTTGCTATAATTCAGGGAGAGGAAATTATACTTCATCTCAAATCTATAAGCTTAGATCGTGAGGTTTTAATCATTTAGTCAAGGATATATATATATATATATATATATATATATATATATATATATATATATATATATATGAATTTCATGTTGGAATGGCTCAACATAAGGAAATTCTGTATATGGGTCCATTATTTGCGTTCTTAAATTCGATTATGATTACGGCATCCCTTTTCATAATCTGAAGGATCTACACTTGCATTTCACACAAAATCTTCTGATTCACGGCAGCCCTTCACTAAACCTGGATACAAGATTTCTAGCCACCGCTGAGACTGCCAGTCTCACACCTGGCCCACCCACTGGGTTCCCTCTAGCACACGGGGATCGGCCCTACGCACCGGGGACGAAGCGTAGAGGTCACTTTAGCTTGTTGTACCGAAGTGGTTCATCGTCAAAAGAACAACAATGGCTTGTAGCATTTCCTATTGATTTGTCTAGGGGATGGGATGTAAAAGAAGGCTTTATCGTCCTAAGAGTCCAAATGACAAGGTTACCCTAGCCTAAACATCCCCCCTGCACCACTCACTAACCGTATACTCAAACCTACAAACCAAAATCCAATACATCGACCCAACGGTCTCTTATCAGGTTCCACATACATTGTCATAAACACACGGGCCTCACCCACTGGTCCCACACGTCTAGGGTTACACATGCCCGAATCCACCTCGGACCCTAATGGTCCTCTTCCTGAAACAAGGAAATGCACTCTAACACTCATGTCTACCTTTCCCAAGGCACGAACTGATCCTTCTTTATACTCATGACCAACTCAACGAATGCTACGATCCCATCGCAGTCTTACAACACTTCTAACCAACTAAGGCTACCACCCATGATCTTACCACGTCCAAACCATCACAACCCCATTTATCCTATGTTGAACCCGCATCCAACTGAATTCCAATCAAATGTTTGGATCATGTTTTGAACCCCAAAAAATAAAATTAAAAAAAAAGCGTTAAAGCAATAAACGTAAGCACAACATTTGACCAATTTTTATATAAACTATCATAAAAACATTATTTACTTTTTAGGATGAACATATTCCAATAACAAAAAAGGAACAACAAACAATGGCAACAAAAGTTGAAATCAATTAGATTTTTCACATACATGTTCAACTAGAAGATATGATGTACTCATCGCCATTTAAAATTAGCAAGGGTGAAAATATAGAGATGAGAAGGCTAAAGAAAATAGAAATTTGAAGGTTCTTCCTTAACCAATATGTGGGGAAAAATAACCTTGTAAATCAAGCAGATGCGTACTTGGGTATAAATGATTGATATTAAACAGAATCAAGACGTCGTCAAGAGAATGGAAGGTCTTTCTTATACTCCATAATAATAAAAACCTCCACAAAAAATCATGATATGTGTAGGCAAGAGAGAAATAGGGGAGAGATGAATTTAAAAAATGATATACATATTTCACGTCTTCAATTTAGGGAGAGAGCTTGAAGAAAATGCAGTGATCAATCCAACTGAAATTGGGGATGGAGATTGAGTATGACCGATTGATATCGAAGCACATCGGAAAAAGTAACCCTAATTCATTTGGAAATACAATCAAGTTCCTTAAATTGAATGCACTTGAAATGAGCGGCGCTTATAACTTTGGCGAGATTTAAGGATTTATGAATCAAATATAAACAACTGAGATAAGGTAATTCTGATTTCAAAGCAATAGAAGGGTATTTCAGTAAATAAATGTATTGTGAAATGAGCAGGAAAAACATTGAAAAATGGGTTGAACAATTGACACGTGGCAAATTGATATTCTTTTAATAGAATTGGGGATTTAACCATATTTCTAAATCTATTATTTTTGTCCATAAGAGTGCTTAAACCATCAACCATTTGGAGAAAGACATTTTCCAACACACCTAATACGGTTATACCAAATGTCCTTAATACTAAACACTTATTTCATTAAAATTAGTATTATATCTAATTTTGTTTTGATTTGAAATATCTATCAATTTCATGTCATTAAAAAGCAATTTTAATTATGCTTTACGTAAACTAGAGCTAGAAGGTAAACATGTTTAATTTAAAAATTATATAAAAGTTAAATAAACAAATATATTCGATACTATTAGGCAAAATATTTTTATATATTATTTATTATATATAAGAAAAAAATATGAACAATGATTTCCACAATTACCCACTTCTCGAAACTTTTTCTTTTACAATTAAACTATTGATGCAGTGGGATAAAATTTATGAAATCAGTTGACATATAAACCTAGCTAACATGTTTCATTCAAACTTGCAAGTTCTGGAACCTACACAATGCATATCCACAGCTTTATTCAAATTAGTAAAAAAAAATGAAGAAAGAATTATTTAATTAATATTGAATCGATTCAAAACAAAGGTGCATGGGTTTCCATTCCAAAGTTTTGGCAGTTTAAAAGTTATAAACCAAGTAATAAACACCATCGACTGGTTCAAGAAGAAAAAAACTAAAACCAAATAGAATAAGAAAAAAAATCATCATCCACCTAAAGTTTTCCATTGACAAGCAATCCCCTCTGGATCAAATCCTTTTTCATCACATTAGCCGTGTGCTCCAGCAGATTAATCTCCACTTCCAGAGTCCCCCATTGGATTCCAAGTTCATACGTCAACTGCTCCGTATCTCCTCCTATACGCTTTATTTCCAAAAGCTCTTGCTTCTTTGCTGCAAGTTGTTCTTTCTTTTCTCCGATGGTCTCCATGACTATCGGCAGCTTTGAGATGAAGGATGACTGCATGTGTTCCATTGCCATTAGGTATGATTGTACGAATGAGGTCCAATTGTAGTTTACTGGGAGGGCAGTGTAGGCCTATTTATATAACACAGATTTCTTGAGGAAGAAGAATACGTAGGGATTACAATTAGAGTTGGACTTGGACTTGGACTTTTGTTGACGTAATTACACATTCATTAAATTTCCTTTTATTCAATATATTATTTTTATATTTAAGTTTGGTATTAATCGTATTTCTAATTTTCTATAAATAAACAAATCGTCAACATTTTAGATTGCAGACATGGAGCGTGTTTGGCACGGAGCTTTTGGAAGCGTTTGGGAGCTTCTAGCTTTTAGCTTTTGATAAAACGCTTTAGTTTAAACAAAAAGTTTCGTTTGGCAGTACGAGCGTTTAGCTTTTAGTTTTAACAAAACGTTCCGATTCTAAAAGCTACTTCATGTAGCGTTTAACAAAACGTTCCTGAACTTTTGAAATCAATTTCCATAATTACCCTTAAAAATATATTTATATATTTATTTATTTTTAATCAATTGTCCTTTTATGTAATTTTATATATTTCAAAAGCTTCCAGCTACTTTTACCAAACATTCATATAACAAATAAAAGCTACAGCTTCCCTTTTAGCTAAATATTTTCTCTTATCTATTTATAAACATGTATATTAAACAGTATCGGCTATTTTATAGTCAATTAGTTGATTTGGGTAAAAACTTAAAACATTTTAAATTGATTACATTTTGACTTGTCAGAAAAACGTGTTTAAACGTTCTAAACTAAGTACATATATCAAAGTTATAGAATTACTAACATAAGAAAATTATTTTAGGATATATATTGATAAGAATGACCACAATTTTGAATTAACTTTAATGAAAATAAGTAATAACTCATAATATTTTTAATTGGTAAAATAACCAACGTGTCCAAAACAAGTCATATTGGACCCGACTACGGCTCGGTAACCCGGTTATTAAAACAATTGAGTGATCCCAAATTAAAGAACTTGGAAAAATGCATCAACGTGCTGAAGATATTGTGGTTTTATGAATATGGTTTTGCTTCCTTATTTATTTATTTCATCATTTGGGTGTTTGATACTAAAAAAAATGTATTGCGGAATATGTAAACCTAGTCCAGAATACAATAAACAATAAAAATATTTGAAATATGGTTTTTGTATGAACTCTTGAGTGCAAATTCCCAATAATCTGACTAACCGGTTGATTTCTTAGAGTTCAAGTAACAGAAGTTTAGTCATGATCATCACGAGAGTGGTTATCAGCTTCGGCTGCGGCAGTTGAATCTGCAATGTACGGTGTGGTTTGAAATTCTATTTCAATAACAATTAAGGATATATATTATGAATTCATTAGTGGGCTTATCAGTTGTGTGGCTATTGGGCATTTATACATTAGGAATTCAATAGTGGGCTGATCAGCTGAAAAGGTGTGTGATATCTGTTAATTCAAAATTTAACTTGGATGATCGATCATTAAAGAATTCAGAAGGACAACTAGAAGGAGAGTTCTCATCAAACTTGACATGGATTGTCTATTCTATAGTTTTTATCTTTCGATTGAACATGCTAGCTAAAACCTTTTGATATTTGAGAATATCCTAAAAACTTGCCTTCATTCGTTGCGGTTTCATATTTTGATAGTCTCTTTGATTCAGAATAAAACATGTACATCCAAAGACATAGAAATAGGATATACCGAGATTTCTTTCTTGGATAACTTCATATGCAGTCTTTGAATGTCTTTTAACCACAATAGACATATTTTTAGTGTAACATGTTGAGTTGATAGCTTCATCCCAGAACTTTAATGACATACTAGCTTCAACTTAACAGTTTGAGTTGCAAGGATGAGAGATGGGTTTGGAATCCATCAGTTTTTGTGGATTGGAAGAATGCAGTCGAATCCAAGTGGGGGAGAATCATTCGGATTTCTGGGAATTGGATTCAAGATGAGGGTTGTGTTAGAGTTTCTCTGCCCATTCTTGTCTAATTAAGGCTATAGGGTTCAAAGCATGACCCAAGCACATGATTTGGAAAATTAGAACGTGGGTTCGACTCTTGATGATTATGATTAGTATGGTAGATGAAGGTTAAAACCATGGGTTGGATCCATGGCTGTGTGAAAGGGTTGTAAGACTACGGTGTACCCGTAGAATACACAAGGATGATGGGCTGTCCTGGAAGTGTTGTAAGTTTGCGATGTAGTCGTAACAATCACCAGATTGAGGTAAGTTATTGGGCATTGGACTGAAAGGGGATCAACACATGAATGGGGCGAGGTGGGCAGTTTTATCAAAAAAATCTCCTTGTTATGAGAAGAGGAACATTGGGGTCCGAAGCGAGATTAGGCCTGTGTAGCACTCGATTGGGTGAGACCTGTGGGCGAGGCCCGTATGGTTATGACAGTGTGAGTGAGACCTAGTGGAAATCGGTTGGATCTAGTATTAGTTTATGGTTAGAGTAGGATGACTCTATGGTCAGTGACTGGAATACGTGTGACGCATAGGCTAGGCTAGACTTACTAGTTAGACTCTCAATAGGAGCCTGGTGATTGGACCAGGTGTGAGGCTGCCAATCTTAGCGATGGATTGGGGATTTTAGATCTCAGTTTAGTGGAAGGTTGCACTGGGTTCATAATATTTCGGGTGAAATGCAAGTAGAAATCTTTGGATCTCAGTATATGAATTATGAACCTAGTTAAAAATGGTCGGGACTCACGTTGGGGGTTGTTCTTGTATATATAAAAGGTCATTTCATAAGCAAGTTATGCTTAAGTAAATTGTCTGACAAAGGTATCGATTGGAGGGTTCAAGAATCATAAGGATGGTTTCCAGTTCAGGTTGTGATAAGAAGTCATAGTAACTCCGTTCGGAATGGTGCTACCTGCATAAAATTCAAGCAAGATTTTGGGAACTTTGGGAATTTGAGCAGTGAGCTGCTAGTGTGTTAGTTGAGGGGCCAATGTGTTGTTCGTTATCAGGAGTATCAATTCTGATTAAGTTGGGTTCGATAGTAGATTGGGAGGTCCATTATGTGTGTGAGTCAACCTTTCTAGGGAATCAGGGGAATCAGGAGGTCGTTGGTCAGGCCATTTAGTTTCCAGGAGGGTGGTAAGGAGTGATTTCATGGACGAAATCTAATTTAAGTAGGGGAGAGTTGTAACACCATGTTCCAAATCGTTTCCAAGTTCGGGGCCGTAACCGGACGACCAGTTATCATAAGGCTTAGGGCCTTTGGGAAAGAAATAATTAGCCCCTTTAGGTGTGGAAAATGCAGTCTAGATGACCCAGGAGTTCAGTTTGTGTTTTGGATCCCAAGGTTATATCGGTAAAATGTCAGTCTAGGCCTTTTATGAATTTTGGGTTTAATTTCAGAAAATTTTAAGGAAAGGGAGAGTTGATGGAATTGTAGAACTTCTCGTTACCTTTCAGTGGATATAAGGACCGTCGGAATCGGGATTAGAATGAAGAAGTTATGGCTTTTAGAAGTTTGATGGGTTTGAGGCTAAGCCTAGTACGTTGGGCGTTCATAGGATTACATTGGGTGTACCAAGCAGGTTCGTCGCAAATGCCTCATAGAGTACGTTGGGCGTACCATGATTACGTTGGGTGTACTCCAGTCAGACCCAAACCCTAATTTAGGGTCTTGGACCCTATTTATGCTACTTAACTTGTGTTCAAACCCTCATATCTTCAGCCTCCACCCCATTAAACCCTAGCCTCCATTGGTGTGGTTCTTGAGCTTCTGGTGTGATTTCATGCATTTTGGTGCTCATTGAAGAAGAAGGAGCTTCTTGGAGAAGTGTGGGATTGCTTGAAGTTTGTGGATCTAGGCTTTGTGCATCTTGATCTACCTTCTAGAGGTATAAGCTTCAAACTTTATGGCTCTATAATATAAATCTAGCTTTGGGTGGTGTTTTTCCATGTTTTGGTCCCAAGGTTGTTGGTCTTGTGAATAGGCATACATGAGTTGGTATTCTTGTGAATAAAACAAGGATTTGGTCCCATTAAGTCACGCAAAGGAGTAAATTTTTCAACTCTATGTGTTAAGACATCATTTGGGTCAGATAAGTGTTTGGATGCTTTTATCTTAACCATTAAGAGCTTATTTCGGATTATTGGGTCTCTCATGCGTACGTTGCATGCTCTTGGTCAATCGATCCACGATGAGCCAAATCGAATCCACTCACCGTGCAGTTCGAGGCAACTTTGTAATAAAATCCATGGTAATCTCCTCCCATTTCCAAACGGGAATATCCAACAGCTACATCTTGTCGTGGCGTTGCTAATGCTCGGCCTTGACTTTCCTGCAAGTCAAGCACCTCTCCACATACCAAGCTACATCCCGCTTCATGCAACATCACCAATAATCAGGACAAAGATCTCTATACATCTTCTTCGCCCCGGGATGAATGAAGAACCTCGATTTGTGCACCTCCTCCATCAGAACCTAATGCACACCACCCAATACGGAACCCATACCCACCGATGAAGAGTCAACAACTCACAGCTATCAAAATCAAAGGAAGTCACCTGACCCACAATGCGCTCACTCTTTTGGTGCTCTTCATACATAGCATCAATCTGAGCCTCACGAATCCCCTCCAATAGCGGAGTAATCATGATCATCCTCAAACAAATATCCCTAATCAGATCCGCGACCACTGTGTGGCTGAGAGCATCGGCCACCACATTGTCCTTCCTGGGTTAGTAAAGGATCTCATAATCATAATCCTTCACCACATCCAACCACTAGTGCTGCCACATATTCAGATTCGGCTGATCCATCAAATACCTCAAGATCTTGTGATCCGTGTAAATAGTACAGCGAACCCCATATATGTAATGTCACCAAATCTTGAGGGAAAAAACCATAGCCCCTAGCTCCAAATCATGTGTTAGGAAGTTCACTTCATGAGGCTTCAGCTTCCTCGAAGCGTAAATAATCACACGACCCCTCTGCATCAGTACTGCACCTAGACCCGTGATCGATGCATCACAATAAACCACAAAATCCTTGACACCCTCCGGAAGGGTAAAAATTGGTGCCTCACACAATATCTGTCTCAATGTCTCAAAAACTGCATGTTGGTCAGGCCCCCATCGGAAAGTGATGGTCTTCTTCGTCAAACGAGTCAGAGGTACCACTATCTTGGAGAAATCCTGAATGAATCTCCGATAGTAACCTATTAACCCAAGGAAACTATGAATCTCAGATGGAGACCTCGGAACTTCCCGTCTCATCAAGGCCTCGGCCTTGGCCGGATCGACCAGAATATCGTTCTGGTTGACAAGGTGCCCCAGAAACTGCACCTCGCACAACCAAAACTCATACTTAGAGAACTTCGCGAAAACCTCTCTCAAGTGCTCCTCATGCAACTCATGGGTCTTGGAATAGACCATGATATCATCAATGACTACAATCACAGACCGATCCAACATCGGCCTGTACACGTGGTTAATGAGGTCCATGAACGCGTTTGGAGCATTGGTGAGCCTGAAGGGCATCACCACGAACTTATAATGACCATAACGAGTCTGGAAGGCCGTTTTCTGTAAATCCTCATCTGATGGTAACCCAAACTCAGATCAATCTTGGAAAACCAAGATGCACCCTGAAGTTGGTCAAACAAATCATCAGTCCTCAGGAATGGATAATGGTTCTTCACCGTTAACTTATTCAACTCTTGGTAACCGATACACATCCGATGAGACCCATCCTTCTTCTTCAAAAATAAGATTGGTGCTCCCCATGGTGAATTTCTCAGTCAAATGAACTCCTTGTAACAGCTCATGTAACTCTGTAAACAACTCCTGCATCCTGGAGGAGCTAACCAATATGGTGCCTTGGCTATCGGAGCCGCATCAGGAACCACGTCAATCCTAAACTCCACCTGCCTCTCCGGAGGCACCCTAGGAAAATCCTCCGGAAGCACAACCGAGTACTCTCGTACAATCGGAACATCATCCACGGTCGCCTTACCCTTATCCTGGGTTCTATAACATAGGCGACAAATCCGGAACAACCCTGTTGAATATAGCGCCTGGCCCTCGATGTTGAACACAAAATCTGCCCACATTGAGCTCTCTCCCTAAACCACTAACTCTCCCCTACTTGGAGTTTGAATCTGAACTAACTGGTGCTCACAATATATCACCTCCCCATTAGGACTCAACCAATTCATACCTACGATAACCTTGTTCCCGCACAAAGGAATGGGAACCAAATCAATCGGATAGTGATCGCTGAACATCTGAAGAATACAACCCCGATGAACTCTCGCTACCCAGACAGATCGACCATCTGCAAACTCGATGTCTAAAGGACAATCCAGCTCCCCCTGAGCTCTGGAAAACCGTTTTTTAAGCGCAAGCGATACAAAGGATCGGGTAGCTCCTGAATCAAACAATACCAATGCAGAAATATTCTTCATGAGGAACGATCCTAAAATACAACACATAAATATAAGCAGGAAATTCAATATAAATAAAGAGGTAAAGAGAAGATACATAGTCGTTAAAACATCAGGTGTGGCACGAGCCTCCTCAACCGTCAACTGAAATGCTCTACTCTTCACCACAGGCGCATCAGTCTTGCCCTGGTGGCCAACAGTAATTCTCAATGTCGCTGGAGCAGGTGCTACCACTGATCCCATTACTGCCAAACTCGGACAATGGGCCTTCTTGTGGCCCCTCTGATTGCAATGGAAGCAAATCAAATCAGATACTAGGGTGTTTCTGGTGGTAGCAATACAATCCCTACTAATATGACTCGTCCAACCACACTTGAAGTGGCCAGAACCACCCACCCTGAACGCCCCACTGTGCGTCTTTCCGCACTTGCCACAACAACTCCAACTCTGCAGGCTTCTTGATCTAGAATCAAATACCTTGGGTCTCTTTCCCAAACTCCTTGAAACCTAAGCCTGATCTATCTTCCTCTTCCTCTCCATCACAAAATCAAGGAACCGAGAGATCATGGTAGATCTCGGCATATCGACAGAAAATATCATTTTATTAGACATCGAGTAGAAGAAGGAAACCTCGTAGTAAAGAGGGTATCGTCGGATGATAACCCAGCAGATCCGCTTACGAAGGGACTGAGCAGGGTTAAGCATTTGCAGCACGCTAGGAGCATTGAGCTGAAAGACGATATTAGTTTAGATTAGATAGTTTTGGAAACATGTAATAGATAAATGTAATTGACATTTGGTGATTAAATAAAGGAGTATTATTTACAAGTAAAGCTACTGTGTTATGTTAATTGGTTAACTATTGTTTCACTTTGCATGTTTTGACTTCCTGAATAATTGAGCTATTAAGAATAATCGAATTATTCGAATGGTCCACAATCGTTCATATGTTGGAAGTAGGTATGAATGAAGATTGTCATGAATTGGTGTGTAGATTGTCTAAAAGATATTAGACATAGCAAAAATTTGCTACAACATTCATGAGTGCTTAAGTTTTGAGCATTGGAATAAACCCACGCTTGCTGGAATCACTTTATGGAATGAGACACAAGTGATCGCAAGACGATAATATCATATGGTCTTAAAACCAAGATATATGGTTTATTGTTTATTATTTGGTTGTGAATTGATAATGCGAAACCACATCAGTAAATTGATGTCATAAAACGCATTGTTGTGTATGGTTGATTAGTAAATAGTAAATGCATATAAGTCGAAGTTTATCTGTTACTTTTATCCTAAGAGGGTAAAACCGATATCAGGGCCCCTCGATGATTTGATTTGACTTATGTGACGGGCCCGGTCAGGACTGAATTGATGTGTTCAATTAAGTTCTATGTCAAATGAATCTGAGATCGAGAAACCAATTGTTGGACAATAAGTTCCATAAGATTGTCCGCATAATATCTAAACAGAGGACTGTACGATCCCTTATCTAAAGGACAGGATACTGATAAGATCAGAGTTTGACAGCGTCTTTGAGAGCTACGATTGCTAATCGGATTGTGTTTCCATATATAGTAACTAGACTTATCCAAGTGGGAGACTGTTGGATTAGTGTCTAAGGCTATAACTATATTTGGTAAGTACTTGACCCAGTTGTGCATGGTCCTTTTGGGTTGCCTTCACCATAGCAACTTGACAGGATAATTTGTTAAGAGAGAAGACATATTATTGTTAATATATTATGAGAATAGTATATTAGAGGAATAATAATGTTATTTGATTAATATAATTCATATATTAATTGAGAATTAATTTGTGACTTAAAGAGGTCAATTGAATAAAGGGGCATAAACTGTCAAATGTGTGATAGTTGTGTTTTGGGCTATGTATCCTTATAGATATAAGGGTGGATGGATTTTAGGGTTAGAGGACCATAAAATCGTCCAAGCCTAGTATCTAGGAGGATCTTGGATTGCTTAGGGCCTAAGTTATTCAATTAGGGTTAAGGGTGAAACCCTAGTAGCTCATAGTATAAATAGATCCCTTGGGTGAGGGAAATTTGCACTCATGCAAGGCAAGGAACCCTAGAGCCGATTTCTCACCCTTCTCCCTCTCTCTCAAGATCATTCTCTTGCTAGTTGGTGTTTGTAAGCCATTAGAGGAGTGAAAATTGTGACTCTAAGCTCCAAGAAGAAGAAGTGTCAAGCAAGTAATCCAAGGTATTATTCTAGATCCTAATTCATATGATTAAATTCAATTGTTTACATTAGATCTAGTATTGAAAGTCTTGGATACAATGCATGTTCAATTAGAGAAACCTAGATCCAAGAAATTAGGGTTTGCATGTGCACATAGGAAAGTTCTTATGGCTCAAACTCATCAATGGTATCAGAGCCAGGTTGATTTCTATTGAATTGATGCATTGGTTGATTGCTTGTTGCTTAAAAAATTTGATTTTTGTGATTCTGCCTAATGAACTCGGCGATTCCATTGTGGACTCAGTGAGTAGCTCCAACTCGGCGAGTCCATAGTGGGAACTCGGCGAGTTCGAGCGTCAGAAGGAAGTAGTTTCGGGATTTCTTGTTGTTTTACTTGAGGATACTTGCCTTAACTGTTTTGGGTCATTAAAATCCGATTTTAATCAAATATATGAGTATATTCTTGACCAAATAAAAGATAATTACTAATTAGTTGAATAATAATTTCCTTATATGATAATAATTGATTATTTGAATTGAATTGGTGGATTTTCTTGCAAGTAATATTGAATAAGATCTAATTGAGATAATCTAATTAGTTGATTTATATTATTTGCTATTTGATCCTTATGTTTTGAAAAGTTTAAAACTTGTCCTCAAGTTTTGAAATTTAAGTTTTGTGATTAAAAGTTTAATTTGAATAATTTAAATTTCAAACCCTAGAATTTTACAAGTTTAAAATTCAACACAATACTAATATATTATTACAAGCTTTATATATATATATATATATATATATATATATATATATATATATATATATATATATATATATATAATGCTAGTCTTACCGTTAGTAGGCCTCATTCACAAAGTCGGTCTATAAGGTGGGTATAAGGTTGTTGCCTATAAAATGGCGCTTAATGGGTGGACACTCACACCCACCACTTGCTTGACTGGTGGAGGGTCGTTAGCCGAACGGGTAGGATAGGGAAAACCTCTTCTCATTAGTAAGTATAATGAATATATATAAAGTAACTAAACGTGTTTCATAAAATTCTCAATCTTAGTTACTTTAGGAAAAGTGAATTGATGTAATCCCATGAAATTACACTTTGCACCCTTGTTAAGATGTTAGTGGAGCGTGTGTGGTTAATTGGCACACTAATTGGTTCTAAGCAAAGGTGGCAAAGGGTGATTCATTGTTTGTCATAGTTCGGTGGAGCGTGTGTGGTTTACTGGCACATCGAATAGGTGATTGTAACAATGAAGGCACCATGTAGATTTGCATGGTTATTCACACCCGCTTTGTGATCCTCGGCATCCCAGTCACAAACTAGAGGGGCGTATCGAGATTTAAACATGCCATTGAAAGGTTCAATGAATCTCAAAGAATATAGGAATTCTCAATACATTTAAAACTTAAAGCATATGTTTTTCATGGTGAAGAATTAGTGAATCGTCATTCACTTACCTCCAAATTATTTGCATGTTAGATCACGGCATCCCTTTTCTAATGTGTAAATAATGTTGTTGGGTCCTAGCCCTAAATTTTCATTTTGGGTGTTAATTAGGGAATTAATTCTAATCAATTTTGTTCCTTTCTATTTGTAGATGTCTAACGCAAACAACGCTGCTGCTAGCTCATTCACGCTAATGAGCCTTTTTCAAAAAGTGACTTTCGATGGATCGAACTTTAGCGAATGGATAAGATACATTCGCACGATCGCGCGTTACGAGGACAAGGAGTATGTTCTTGTTGAGAAGCTCGAGAAGATCAATCCAGAAACTGCTACTCCCGAAGAAATGGCTGTCTTTGAGACACATGAATGTGATGCAACGAAAGTCCATTGCATCATGATAGCCACTATGAACTTCGAATTCCAAAAGTCCTATGAGGACATGTATCCTTATGAGATGCATCTAGACTTGAGGGAGAGATATCACCAAAGCGCGAGGCAAGAGCGCTATGAGATCATAACGAATATGATCACTGCTAAAATGGGAAGTGGAGAGTCTCTAACCGTGCACTTGCAAAAGATGCAAAGGTATGTTAATCGTCTTCGCAAGTTGAATGTCAACTTTGGGGAAGATTTGGCTATCAACATTGTTCTTCATTCCTTTCCCTCATGATACAACCAATTTAGGATGACCTACCACATGAACAAGGAAGAGGTCACCCTAAGCAAACTCCAAAGGCTCCTAAGGACTGCTGAGAGCAACCTAAAGGACAAGTCTGTTGCACCAACTCCCAATCCATCCGCTGCTCCTGTTTTGGCTATTGGGCAGGGAAGGGGCAAGAAGAGGAAGGCTTCTTCGAAGAACCACCGCAAGGGAAAGTCCCAAGATAGTTCCTCTTCTAGTGGGACCAAGGTTGATCCTGCTAAGCCCAACCCTAACCCAAAGGAGGCAGAGTGCCATCATTGCCACAAAATAGGGCATTGGAAGAGAAGCTGCCCGGAATATCTGCAAGCCATCAAGGATGAAAAGATCAAGCCATATTTTGCAGGTATATACACAATTAAATCTAATGATTCATCTCATTCTATTTCTTGGGTTCTTGATACAGGGTGTGGTTACCATATTTGTTCTGATTTGCAGGGACTAGGAAGAAATAGGGATGTGGAGCTTGGAATAATAAATCTAATCATGGGGAACCGAAGATCGTCGCCTGTTACCAAGATTGGAGTGTATTCTTTAGTGCTTAGTAATAGATTGAATTTAGATTTAAATAATTGTTGCTACTCGCCATATATGGCAAGAAACATCATTTCTTTTCATGGTTTATTTAGACAAGGATTTAGATATTCGTTTAATAATGAGAATGGTTCGATTTATGCTTATCTAAATGGTGTTTTATACTTTAAAGCAATGCCTTGTAATGGAATTTATGAAACTGTTATGGTTATAGATAACCTAGGAAATGATGTGTTGTGTATGGATTCTTCCAATAGTATGGATAAAGCATCCTTGTGGAATTGTCTTCTTGGACACGTCAACAAGAAGCGCATAGCCAAACTCCAAAAGGATGGAGTGTTGGATTCATTCGACCTTAGGGAAGATGACACATGCGAATCTTGTCTACTTGGAAAGATGACCAAGTCACCCTTCACTGGCACTTGTGAGAGGGGTGAGGGTTTATTGGATCTCATACACACCGACGTGTGTGGGCCCTTTAGATCTACCACAAAGGATGGGAACCGCTTCTACGTGACTTTCACCGATGATTATAGTAGATATGGGTATATCCACTTAATCAAGCACAAGTCAGAAACGTTTGAAAAAGTTCAAAGAATTCAAACATGAAGTGGAGAATCAATTGGGTAGGAAAATCAAGATGATATGATCCGATCGAGGAGGAGAGTACCTAAGTCTTGAATTCCACGACTATCTCAAGGAATGTGGAATAGTTTCGCAATTGATGCCACCTAGGACACCGCACTTGAATGGTGTGGTAGAAAGGCGTAATCGAACCCTGTTAGACATGGTTCATTCTAAGATGAGTCGTGCTTCACTACCTATCTCATTCTAGGGGTATGCCTTAGAGACTGCCGCCCATATCCTTAACTGAGTCCCTACAAAGAAGGTTACCAAAACACCTCACGAGATGTGGACAGGGAAAACTCCCTCGTTGGCACACATCAAGGTTTGGGGCTGTGACGTTTTTGTAAGACGAGAAACTCACGACAAGCTCGAACCTCGTAGTGAGCGATGTATTTTCATCGGATACCCGCAGAGATCCTTTGGATATCTCTTCTATAGACCGGGTGACAATGTTGTCTTTGTTGCGAGGAGAGGGGTTTTCCGAGAGTGAGAACCATAAGCCAAGGAGACAGTGGGAGGCAAATCGATCTTGAAGAGATTTAAGAATCGAGCGATGAAGGAACCTCTAACGCTGGCGCTCAACCCGAGGAGGAAACTCCGGTTGAACCGATTGATGAGTCCTTACCTCTTAGACGTTCCGAAAGAGTTAGAGTTCAACCCCAGTTTTATGGTTTTCATATTACTACCGAAGGGGATACGTATATTAGTGATGGTACACTAATAAATCTTGATGAACCTAATAGCTATAAGGAAGCCATGGCAGGCCTAGAGTCTGTAAAATGGAAAGAGGCGATGGACAGCGAGATTCAGTCCATGTATGACAACCAAGTTTGGAATTTGGTTGACAATGTGCCCGAACGTAAGACAGTTGGGTGCAAATGGATCTTCAAGAAGAAGACCGACGTGGATGGGAATGCGCACACGTATAAGGCACGATTGGTGGCGAAGGGCTTTATTCCAACTCCCAGAGTTGACTATGATGAGACCTTCTCACCAGTTGCTAAGATAAAATCTATTAGGGTGATGCTCGCCATTGCTGCATTTCATGATTATGAGATATGGCAGATGGATGTCAAGACCGCTTTCCTTAATGGGAAGTTGGCTGAGGATGTTTACATGGCTCAGCCATAGGGTTTCGTCGATCCGAAGCATCCCAATAGAGTGTGCAAGCTTGAGAAGTCCATTTATGGACTTAAGCAAGCGTCTCGCAAATGGAATCTTTGCTTCGATGATAAAGTCAAAGAGTTTGGATTTGTACGAAGTGAAGATGAATCATGTGTATACGTCAAGGCCAGTGGGAGTATAGTTAGCTTCCTCGTTTTGTATGTCGATGACATACTGCTCATAGGAAACGACATCCCGACTTTGCGGGAGGTTAAGTCCTGGCTCGGGAAGTGCTTCGCTTTGAAGGACCTCGGTGAGGCTTCATATATTTTGGGAATAAGGATAGTGAGAGAACGAAGTAAGAGACTAACAGGACTTAGTCAGAATACTTACTTGGATAAAGTACTAAAACGTTTTAGCATGGAAAACTCGAAGAAGGGAGAACTGCCGATACAGAGTAATGCCATATTGAGTAAGACTCAAAGTCCGAGTACAGAAGCCGAGATAGTTGAGATGAGCCGAGTACCCTACGCTTCCGCAGTAGGCTCAATCATGTACGCTATGACTTGTACACGCCCTGATGTGCCCTTTGCTTTGAGCATGGTTAGTAGATATCAAGGGAACCCGGGCAAAGCTCATTGGATTGCGATTAAGAATATACTTAAGTACCTTCGGAGGAACAAGGAATGGTTTTTAGTCCTCGGAGGGAGTGATGACTTAAAGGTGCGAGGGTATAGTGACGCAAGTTTCCAGACCGACAGGGACAACTACCATTCGCAGTCGGGTTAGGTCTTTACCCTTAATGGAGGAGCAGTGACTTGGAAAAGTTCCAAACAAGAAACTATAGCTGATTCAACGTGCGAATCAGAGTACATTGCAGCGAGTGAAGCGTCAAAGGAGGCGATGTGGTTGAAGAAATTCATTGGTGATCTTGGAGTTGTGCCTGCCATAAAGGAGCCTATGGAAATTTTCTGTGATAATGAGGGAGCGGTTGCCTTGACCAAGGAACCGAGGGATCATGGTAGATCTCGGCATATCGACAGAAAATATCACTTTATTAGACATCGAGTAGAAGAAGAACACCTCATAGTAAAGAGGGTATCATCGGAGGATAACCCAGTAGATCCGCTTACGAAGGGACTGAGCAGGGTTAAGCATTTGCAGCATGCTAGGAGCATTGAGTTGAAAGACGATATTAGTTTAGATTAGATAGTTTTGGAAACATGTAATAGATAAATGTAATTGACATTTGGTGATTAAATAAAGGAGTATTATTTACAAGTAAAGCTATTGTCTTATGTTAATTGTTTAACTATTGTTTCACTTTGCATGTTTTGACTTCCTGAATAATTGAGCTATTAAGAATAATCGAATTATTCGAATGGTCCACAATCGTTCATATGTTGGAAGTAGGTATGAATGAAGATTGTCATGAATTGGTGTGTAGATTGTCTAAAAGGTATTAGACATAGCAAAAGTTTGCTACAACATTCATGAGTTCTTAAGTTTTGAGCATTGGAATAAACCCGCGCTTGCTGGAATCACTTTATGGAATGAGACACAAGTGATCGCAAGACGATAATATCATATGGTCTTAAAACCAAGATATATGGTTTATTGTTTATTAATTGGTTGTGCATTGATAATGCGAAACCACATCAGTAAATTGATGTCATAAAACACATTGTTGTGTATGGTTGATTAGTAAATAGTAAATGCATATAAGTCAAAGTTTATCTGTTACTTTTATCCTAAGAGGATAAAAGCGATATCAGGGCCCCTCGATGATTTGATTTGACTTATGTGACGGGCCCGATCAGGACTGAATTGATGTGTTCAATTAAGTTCTATGTCAAATGAATCTGAGATCGAGAAACCAATTGTTGGACAATAAGTTCCATAAGATTGTCCGCATAATATCTAAACAGAGGACTGTACGATCCCTTATCTAAAGGACATGATACTGATAAGATCAGAGTTTGATAGCGTCTTTGAGAGCTACGATTGCTAATCGGATTGTGTTTCCATATATAGTTACTAGACTTATCCAAGTGGGATACTGTTGGATTAGTGTCTAAGGCTATAACTATATTTGGTAAGTACTTGACCCAGTTGTGCATGGTCCTTTTGGGTTGCCTTCACCATAGCAACTTGACAGGATAATTTGTTAAGAGAGAAGACATATTATTGTTAATATATTATGAGAATAATATATTAGAGGAATAATAATGTTATTTGATTAATATAAGTCACATATTAATTGAGAATTAATTTGTGACTTAAAGAGGTCAATTGAATAAAGGGGCATAAACTGTCAAATGTGTGATAGTTGTGTTTTAGGCTATGTATCCTTATGGATATAAGGGTGGACGGATTTTAGGGTTAGAGGACCATAAAATCGTCCAATCCTAGTATCTAGGAGGATCTTGGATTGCTTAGGGCCTAAGTTATTCAATTAGGGTTAAGGGTGAAACCCTAGTAGCTCATAGTATAAATAGATCCCTTGGGTGAGGGAAATCGGCACTCATGCAAGGCAAGGAACCCTAGAGCCGCTTTCTCACCCTTCTCCCTCTCTCTCAAGATCATTATCTTGCTAGTTGGTGTTTGTAAGCCATTAGAGGAGTGACAATTGTGACTCTAAGCTCCAAGAAGAAGAAGTGTCAAGCAAGTAATCCAAGGTATTATTCTAGATCCTAATTCATATGATTAGATTCAATTGTTTACATTAGATCTAGTATTGAAAGTCTTGGATACAATGCATGTTCAATTAGAGAAACCAAGATCCAAGTAATTAGGGTTTGCATGTGCACATAGGAAAGTTCTTATGGTTCAAACCCATCACTAACCGAATCGGCGCACAAACTGTCAAATGTCACTCCTCAGCATCTCATTGTACCTCTCCTGCTTCATCTCCTTATCTGCCACATACTGTGAAACCAATGGTTCCCTCGCCAGCTGTTACACCTCAATCACTGGTGCAAACTCAGCTCTGAACCTAGTCATAAAATCATCCCATGTCATCGAATCAACCGCCTCATCACCAACGGAGCATCTAACCTCCTCCTATCATTCTCGAGTTCTGTCCTTCAGAAGACAGGAAGCAATTCTTACCTTTGTCCCATTGAGACAACTATTGGTGCGGAAGGCATTAGCGACATCCGCTAACCAACGCATGCTCGCAATTGGGTCCTTCTGTTGGGTTTTGAGCATTCTAACACTTCCTAAGTGTACATGCAACCCTAAATACCTTGGATCTATGTTTTTTCTATTATACATGCAAATAAGAACTTCCAAGGTATTATCCTAATCTAGCATACAAAACAATAACTATAGCAAGATAGAATACATACCTCTTTGGTGTAGAATGTCTTCATGAAGCTTGAGTGCCTAGTGCCCCAAGTGTGACACCTCAAATGGAATCACAATCATCAAAACACTTAGAATAGCTTGAGAGAATTCTACACTCTTCAAAATCGGCTAGCCCTTTCTTCACTATCTCTAGTGGCCGATTTTTCCTCAATAATAAGATGCTTATATAGTTACACAATTAGGGTAAACTCTTAATTGTCATGGCTTTCCATTTCCTTGGATCCATGGGTACAAATACACCATGGAGCATCCATGGACCATCCTATGGGTTTTAGCCCAACTTGATTATCCATGGAGCATTAGCCCACTATACAAGTATGGATGATTTACACAATCAACCCATATATTTAATTAGTCTTCTTTTGATCACTTAATTAATCCTAGATTAATTCTTGATCAATACTAATTAAATAATCTTATTATTCTTATTATTAATATACTAGAACTTATAATATATTAATAACCATAAGTGTCTTATTTCTCTCATTCAAGTGCATGATGGTATGCAACCCAAATGGACCATGCCGGGTCGGGTCAAGTCTTACCAATTATAGTTATGGACTTAGACATTAATCCAACAGTCTCCCACTTGGATAAGTCTAAAACTATTATTGCGTATGACTTCAGGAACCAACCGGCAATCGTAGCTCTCAAAAGCTTCTGTCGAACTCTGACCTTGTCGATGAACTCTGACCTTTGTCAATGACTTGTCCATTAGATAAGGGATCATATATTCCTCCATTCTAGATATCATATGGACTGAGACATGGATTATAATCATTCTCTCTGTCCATTTGTTGTTTCCCGATTTCCGATTTATGACGACTGACTAATTGAACAAATCAAATCAGTCCTGGCCCGGCCGAGCACTTCCATTTGTCATCATCAAATCATCGAGGGACCCACAGATATCGCTTTTATCCCGAAGGTAAAAGGAACGGATAAACTTCGACTCATATGGCTTGTTCTACTACTTGTTGAATCATACACAAAGGCACGTTTTATAGCACAGAGTTACCAAATGCGGTTTCGTGCAATCAATGTACTATCAACTCATAGTAACAACTCATATCTCTAGGTTTGAAGAATATAAGATATTATCGTCTCATGATCACTCGTGATAAAATCCATGAAGTGATTCCAATGAGCGCGGGTTGAATCCAATACTCAGAACTTATGAGCACTCATGATTGTTGTAGCCTTGTCCAACACCTTAGACCTCTACAACCCATCATGACAGTCTTAATTCATATCTACTTCCAAAATATGACCGACTGTGGATGGTTTGAATAACTTAGTCATTCCGGAAGAATAACCCAGTTTATTCGGGAAGTCAAAACATGCAAAGTGAAACACAATAATAATTGAATCTAATATGGTATCAACCCTTTGAACATAAATAAAACACCTTTTATTTATCACCATATGATTACACATTATTCATTGTATACTGTTTCAGCTATCAACTTTATTCTTGAATTTAAAACAATAGTTGTCCCATGCTCCAAGCATGTACACTATGTTTTCTTAAACACTAGTCATGCCACACACCAAGTATGCATACTATGTTTGTCTATGATCTTTACTTTGTGAACTAGATCAATTGAACATAACTTCAATGATTCTCTTTTCACACTCCCAAATCCTTACTGCAAATGCAAGAATTCCAAATTCATGCCATTTACTGAAATCTGTTAGATTCTAAACTTATATGCATTGATCCTCTCGTAATGATTATGCACAAAGTCATAAAGACTTGGCAACAATCATTACAGAGTATTCCAAAGGAGATCAACTCCTTGGAAATATCCTTCTTGCATTAAGTTTCCTTAATCTTACACAGATTGAAAATTCTAACTTTGAAACATTTCCAGATTCCATTTTAACTATCACTTCTGAACAAGAGTTGCCTCCTTACAGATTATGTCAATATGGTCCTTCCAGAATTATCACTATACTTCCAACTGTCCTTGAGCAACCAATCTTTGGTAAACCTTAGATTGTTCTCGACAATTGTTTAATCCTTTTAGTCATATCCAGTTCTAAACCTTTTTCCCTTCTTAATGCCCCAGGCATTTGGAAAATTTTAGAACGGATGAATATAGCACATGTAATCGATCCTATATCTGAAGCATATGGGACACGATTCATGATGTCTCACATAAAGACTAAACCAGTCTTTTGCTATAATATTTCCATTTCAATTTGCCAAGTTCTCATAATTCAGATTATGAAAAGGGATGCCGTAATCATAATCGAATTTTAGAACGCAAATAATGGACCCGTATACAGAATTTCCTTATGTTGAGCCATTCCAACATGAAATTCATATATATCCTTGACTAAATGATTAAAACCTCACGATCTAAGCTTATAGATTTGAGATGAAGCATAATTTCCTCTCCCTTAATTATAGCAAAACAACTTTTTCCCAATTGAAACTTTTGTTTTCTATAATTAACATTGCTGACTTGCAATACTTATCATAATTATCATGCTCCCACTAACATGATGATTATTAGCATAACACTTATGCTCCCACTAGCTTTGACATGTACTCAGAAATCAGCTGGACTTCTAGAAATCAATACTTCATTGACTTTCTTACCAAAGTTCAGATTTCTGATGCTAGATTGTTTTGATAAAACTTTATCAAAATCATACACCTTCCCTTAGATAGCACACTTGTGTGTCTAAACAATTATGAAGAGGTATGCCGTAATCATAATGGTTAGACCTTTTTGCCACTTCTCACAAGTCCAGGTTAGTGTGCCGGTTAACCACACGCGCCCCACTAACGACTTTGAGAATGCAAATATCACAATTGCTATCTAGATAAAATCTACTTAGTGAAAGTGTTTCCTCACCATCATTTTCATGAATCAGAGAGAAACCTTATGACACTTAGATTTATATGGTGTATGAGTTCCTACCCATATGAATTTGTCAAAACCATAATCATAAGACAAAGATAATGACAAATCCAAAACCATATGGATTGAACTCAATCTTAACTTCTTGCCACCTGGCAGCTCAAGGGCCTGCCATTGCTTCCAAGTTGTTGTGCAGCAAATTGAGAACTCTAAGAACTCATATGCAAAACCAACTTTAACTGGAATGGGCACAGAATATGTCAACACAATAGATTATAAACCTCAAATTGTGTGCTAGAGAAGAACTTTAGGTTTTATTCTTGATTAGTTCTTGAGACTTTCAAGACCTTTAAGACTCCCACTGTCCTCTTGACCTATAAGACTCCCTTGTCAAACATCCAAGAGATAGTGCGGATTCTAATCAAGAAAAACACTTTACCCAATTGGCCTAAGTTGGTCTTTGTTTTATTCAAAACATCACAACTTACCAATTTCAAATGTACAAGAGTAGAAAACTTTTACTCTTACATTTGACAAGTGTTTTAAACCTTCTTTAAGACATGTCACTCAAATGACAATCTTGGAGTATGACTCTAAGACTTGTATTGGAACGAAGTATGACTCATCTTCTTGATTTAACCATTTCAACAATTCAAGTTCCTCTTCTTAGTCATAAGAATGCACTAAGATTTCCTTAGAGAACTAATTTTGATATGGTTTCTTAATCATTAAGATGATCACAAAACTGATACTAAAGTACTCTCCCATCTTTTCAGATTTGAGAAACTTTTATCCTTCTGCCTTATTTGATTCTTCTTATCGATCTTTTGTGGTGGACTTAATCAGTGCACAAGAATGTGTACTCGATCCCTAAGTCCTTTACTTGACTCACACATCCATGTGAACAAGTAATTAGTCTTAATTTTCCAAAACTTGAAAGTTCTCATTCATCATGCTATACAACTTGCATGATTCCAAGTTCCGGTCCAATTGAAACTTGGGTGATGAGAATCTTTCCTTATTTGGTAAATTTAGACATTACCACAAATGAAAGAATCAATTTCATACTTCCACTCTTGCTACTAATGGAATCTTATAAGCAACAAAAATTTCCACAGATGCCATTGTAAGGATATTTTAAAATAAATAAAATCAAAAATTTCCCTTTATTTTAAAACTTTGCGGAAAAACTATCCTTACAATCCATATGAAAACTTGTTGTTATCTATTCCTAAGCAATATCTCATAACTCCTAAGAAGTAGCTCAAGAATCCGATTTTTCAAACTATGCGATAGAAATCCATCTATGCGATCAGATTCAGCATATTCTTCCTTTAAGTTTCTTCACTTTCCTTTGATTCTTAAACCATCACCATGCGACCCGGTCACATCATGTATCAAGAATCTCAGAATAGAAACTTAACAGAGTTAGATAGTGGATTTTACCTGAAGTAGAGTCAAACTTATTGACTTTAACATCCTTAGGTAAATTTGGCAGCTTCGCAACCAATGCCCTTTCTTTGGCAATACAAACATATGGACCCTTTGATAATGGTACACAGGACTATCACAGACTTAGCTTTTCTCTTTACCATTTGGTCAACCGAGTTGACTATAGCCGATCCCTTTCCATTGGGAAGAGAATGCTTTACTGGATATCCAATGTCATCATTGTCAATGTCCATAAAGTTTTAGGAAGTTGATCTTAACAAATAGATAAGATCATTAAGGGTCTTGTCATAGTCTTTTTCATAGGTGTTCCAAAAGAACTCACTATGTGACTTAGAAAGTAGTTGAACCACCAACTTTCTCAAGACTTTGACACCCAACTCTCCCGACTTGTCAATATGTGACTACATCTCCAAGATGTGACCACACCTAGACCTTGCCTTGCCTAATAGGGCCTGAGTGACCTTAAACTTTTCAAGAACTTGCGGGTTAGGGAGAATAATTTGAAGAGGTGAAGAAGTATGATATCCATGGGACATCATCTTCATTAGGAAACCTTGTTTCAAGAGATTTGGGAAGATCATAGGTGTCTAAACCAGACATCTTTTGGGAGATATTCAAGATAGTTGATTTAAAGTCCTTAATATGACACCCAATATGAAATATTAAGGCTAGGACCCAACAAACTATTTTATAACTTAGAAGAGGTATGCCGTAATCCAAGCTATAGAATATTTGAAGGTAGGTGAATGACGATTCACCAATTTCCACCAAGATAAATGAAATGTATTATTAGGTTTTAATTGGTTTTGAAACTCCTAGATCTTTGAGATTCATTGAACTTTTCAAAGGCATGTTTCAATCTCGAGTGTGCCCTTCAGGTTTTGTGACTGGGATGCCGAGGATCACAAAACAAGGTGTGAAGTAACCATGCAAATCACTTGGTACCCTTAATAAATTACCCCTCAATCGATGTGCCGGTTAACCACACACGCTCCATCGATACTATGATAAATATTAAGTCACCCTTTACCTACCTTGTTAAATACGAGTTAGTGTGCCGGTTAACCACACACGCTCCACTAACCGACTTAAACAAAGTGCAAAGTGTAATTTCATGGATTAGCACCTTATTCACATTTTCCTAAGTAACTAAGATTGGGTATTTATAAGTGTTTAGTTACTTAGTATTTATCATTAATACTTTTAATGAAGGAGAATTATAGTCTTGTCAAACCCGTTCGGCTAACGACCATCCACCGGTCAAGCAAGCGGTGGGTGAGAGTGGACACCCATTAAGTTGCCATTTTATAGGCAACAACCTTATACCCACCTTATAGACCGGCTTCGTGAATGAGGCGTACTAGCGGTAAGACTGACTTTACTCTTATACATATATATATTATTAACTTATAATATTATAAAGTATAAGGGTTGAATTTTAACTTTTAAAATTCTAAGGGCTAACTTGGAATTAAAGTATTCATAAGAGAAAACTTTACAAATTCCAAAACTTGAGGGCAAGTTTTGAAACTATTCAAAACTAATTAATTCCATAACTTATGTGTTTAAAGTAGTTTTAATCCAAAAACTCTTCAAGTTCCATAACTTGAGGACAAGTTATGGAAGACTTTAAACTAATAAAAGAATTAACTTTTCTTTATTTTATAACTTATGGATTTAATTATGGTCACATATTTTTCTTTAATGAAGTGACTCTTGAACTTCCATAACTTGAGGACAAGTTATGGAGTCATAAAAAATTATTCAATGACACAAGACTCTTCATTTTGTAACCATTGCCAACTTTATGAGTTTTAAGATTCATAAATGTGACTTTTAAGTTACATAAACACATTTTATGAACTTCTTTTAGATTAATTTGGATTAAAACCAACTAACAAATAATATTTTTCATCAATCTAAATTAACTCATAAAACAAGATAACACAAAAAAACTTTTCATGTTCCATATCTTAAGAACAAGTTATGGAATTCTTTAAAACATTAAGACCAAGTTTTGTAACTCCATAAAAAACTTTGAATCAATTTTTTTTTATTAAAACCTTTTCAAATCCATAACTTATGGAGGTTTCAAAAAAAAATAAAACCTTTTTAGATCAAACTTTTAAAACTAATAAAATAATCATATTATTTTATCTTTTATTAAATTTGACCTATTCAACTCATAAAGCAAATTATTCAAATTTTACAAATAATTAGTTTTTCACAAGAACAAGTAATTATCTTAAAATTTGACAAACTTCATGTGTTTTTTTTTTCAACTTTGAAAATAAAATATTTGCATCAATATAACAAAAAAAAACAACCCGTGGCTCTGATACCACTGTTGGGTTTTGAGCATTCTAACACTTCCTAAGTGTACATGCAACCCTAAATACCTTGGATCTATGTTTTTTCTATTATACATGCAAATAAGAACTTCCAAGGTATTATCCTAATCTAGCATACAAAACAATAACTATAGCAAGATAGAATACATACCTCTTTGGTGTAGAATGTCTTCATGAAGCTTGAGTGCCTAGTGCCCCAAGTGTGACACCTCAAATGGAATCACAATCATCAAAACACTTAGAATAGCTTGAGAGAATTCTACACTCTTCAAAATCGGCTAGCCCTTTCTTCACTATCTCTAGTGGCCGATTTTTCCTCAATAATAAGATGCTTATATAGTTACACAATTAGGGTAAACTCTTAATTGTCATGGCTTTCCATTTCCTTGGATCCATGGGTACAAATACACCATGGAGCATCCATGGACCATCCTATGGGTTTTAGCCCAACTTGATTATCCATGGAGCATTAGCCCACTATACAAGTATGGATGATTTACACAATCAACCCATATATTTAATTAGTCTTCTTTTGATCACTTAATTAATCCTAGATTAATTCTTGATCAATACTAATTAAATAATCTTATTATTCTTATTATTAATATACTAGAACTTATAATATATTAATAACCATAAGTGTCTTATTTCTCTCATTCAAGTGCATGATGGTATGCAACCCAAATGGACCATGCCGGGTCGGGTCAAGTCTTACCAATTATAGTTATGGACTTAGACATTAATCCAACAGTCTCCCACTTGGATAAGTCTAAAACTATTATTGCGTATGACTTCAGGAACCAACCGGCAATCGTAGCTCTCAAAAGCTTCTGTCGAACTCTGACCTTGTCGATGAACTCTGACCTTTGTCAATGACTTGTCCATTAGATAAGGGATCATATATTCCTCCATTCTAGATATCATATGGACTGAGACATGGATTATAATCATTCTCTCTGTCCATTTGTTGTTTCCCGATTTCCGATTTATGACGACTGACTAATTGAACAAATCAAATCAGTCCTGGCCCGGCCGAGCACTTCCATTTGTCATCATCAAATCATCGAGGGACCCACAGATATCGCTTTTATCCCGAAGGTAAAAGGAACGGATAAACTTCGACTCATATGGCTTGTTCTACTACTTGTTGAATCATACACAAAGGCACGTTTTATAGCACAGAGTTACCAAATGCGGTTTCGTGCAATCAATGTACTATCAACTCATAGTAACAACTCATATCTCTAGGTTTGAAGAATATAAGATATTATCGTCTCATGATCACTCGTGATAAAATCCATGAAGTGATTCCAATGAGCGCGGGTTGAATCCAATACTCAGAACTTATGAGCACTCATGATTGTTGTAGCCTTGTCCAACACCTTAGACCTCTACAACCCATCATGACAGTCTTAATTCATATCTACTTCCAAAATATGACCGACTGTGGATGGTTTGAATAACTTAGTCATTCCGGAAGAATAACCCAGTTTATTCGGGAAGTCAAAACATGCAAAGTGAAACACAATAATAATTGAATCTAATATGGTATCAACCCTTTGAACATAAATAAAACACCTTTTATTTATCACCATATGATTACACATTATTCATTGTATACTGTTTCAGCTATCAACTTTATTCTTGAATTTAAAACAATAGTTGTCCCATGCTCCAAGCATGTACACTATGTTTTCTTAAACACTAGTCATGCCACACACCAAGTATGCATACTATGTTTGTCTATGATCTTTACTTTGTGAACTAGATCAATTGAACATAACTTCAATGATTCTCTTTTCACACTCCCAAATCCTTACTGCAAATGCAAGAATTCCAAATTCATGCCATTTACTGAAATCTGTTAGATTCTAAACTTATATGCATTGATCCTCTCGTAATGATTATGCACAAAGTCATAAAGACTTGGCAACAATCATTACAGAGTATTCCAAAGGAGATCAACTCCTTGGAAATATCCTTCTTGCATTAAGTTTCCTTAATCTTACACAGATTGAAAATTCTAACTTTGAAACATTTCCAGATTCCATTTTAACTATCACTTCTGAACAAGAGTTGCCTCCTTACAGATTATGTCAATATGGTCCTTCCAGAATTATCACTATACTTCCAACTGTCCTTGAGCAACCAATCTTTGGTAAACCTTAGATTGTTCTCGACAATTGTTTAATCCTTTTAGTCATATCCAGTTCTAAACCTTTTTCCCTTCTTAATGCCCCAGGCATTTGGAAAATTTTAGAACGGATGAATATAGCACATGTAATCGATCCTATATCTGAAGCATATGGGACACGATTCATGATGTCTCACATAAAGACTAAACCAGTCTTTTGCTATAATATTTCCATTTCAATTTGCCAAGTTCTCATAATTCAGATTATGAAAAGGGATGCCGTAATCATAATCGAATTTTAGAACGCAAATAATGGACCCGTATACAGAATTTCCTTATGTTGAGCCATTCCAACATGAAATTCATATATATCCTTGACTAAATGATTAAAACCTCACGATCTAAGCTTATAGATTTGAGATGAAGCATAATTTCCTCTCCCTTAATTATAGCAAAACAACTTTTTCCCAATTGAAACTTTTGTTTTCTATAATTAACATTGCTGACTTGCAATACTTATCATAATTATCATGCTCCCACTAACATGATGATTATTAGCATAACACTTATGCTCCCACTAGCTTTGACATGTACTCAGAAATCAGCTGGACTTCTAGAAATCAATACTTCATTGACTTTCTTACCAAAGTTCAGATTTCTGATGCTAGATTGTTTTGATAAAACTTTATCAAAATCATACACCTTCCCTTAGATAGCACACTTGTGTGTCTAAACAATTATGAAGAGGTATGCCGTAATCATAATGGTTAGACCTTTTTGCCACTTCTCACAAGTCCAGGTTAGTGTGCCGGTTAACCACACGCGCCCCACTAACGACTTTGAGAATGCAAATATCACAATTGCTATCTAGATAAAATCTACTTAGTGAAAGTGTTTCCTCACCATCATTTTCATGAATCAGAGAGAAACCTTATGACACTTAGATTTATATGGTGTATGAGTTCCTACCCATATGAATTTGTCAAAACCATAATCATAAGACAAAGATAATGACAAATCCAAAACCATATGGATTGAACTCAATCTTAACTTCTTGCCACCTGGCAGCTCAAGGGCCTGCCATTGCTTCCAAGTTGTTGTGCAGCAAATTGAGAACTCTAAGAACTCATATGCAAAACCAACTTTAACTGGAATGGGCACAGAATATGTCAACACAATAGATTATAAACCTCAAATTGTGTGCTAGAGAAGAACTTTAGGTTTTATTCTTGATTAGTTCTTGAGACTTTCAAGACCTTTAAGACTCCCACTGTCCTCTTGACCTATAAGACTCCCTTGTCAAACATCCAAGAGATAGTGCGGATTCTAATCAAGAAAAACACTTTACCCAATTGGCCTAAGTTGGTCTTTGTTTTATTCAAAACATCACAACTTACCAATTTCAAATGTACAAGAGTAGAAAACTTTTACTCTTACATTTGACAAGTGTTTTAAACCTTCTTTAAGACATGTCACTCAAATGACAATCTTGGAGTATGACTCTAAGACTTGTATTGGAACGAAGTATGACTCATCTTCTTGATTTAACCATTTCAACAATTCAAGTTCCTCTTCTTAGTCATAAGAATGCACTAAGATTTCCTTAGAGAACTAATTTTGATATGGTTTCTTAATCATTAAGATGATCACAAAACTGATACTAAAGTACTCTCCCATCTTTTCAGATTTGAGAAACTTTTATCCTTCTGCCTTATTTGATTCTTCTTATCGATCTTTTGTGGTGGACTTAATCAGTGCACAAGAATGTGTACTCGATCCCTAAGTCCTTTACTTGACTCACACATCCATGTGAACAAGTAATTAGTCTTAATTTTCCAAAACTTGAAAGTTCTCATTCATCATGCTATACAACTTGCATGATTCCAAGTTCCGGTCCAATTGAAACTTGGGTGATGAGAATCTTTCCTTATTTGGTAAATTTAGACATTACCACAAATGAAAGAATCAATTTCATACTTCCACTCTTGCTACTAATGGAATCTTATAAGCAACAAAAATTTCCACAGATGCCATTGTAAGGATATTTTAAAATAAATAAAATCAAAAATTTCCCTTTATTTTAAAACTTTGCGGAAAAACTATCCTTACAATCCATATGAAAACTTGTTGTTATCTATTCCTAAGCAATATCTCATAACTCCTAAGAAGTAGCTCAAGAATCCGATTTTTCAAACTATGCGATAGAAATCCATCTATGCGATCAGATTCAGCATATTCTTCCTTTAAGTTTCTTCACTTTCCTTTGATTCTTAAACCATCACCATGCGACCCGGTCACATCATGTATCAAGAATCTCAGAATAGAAACTTAACAGAGTTAGATAGTGGATTTTACCTGAAGTAGAGTCAAACTTATTGACTTTAACATCCTTAGGTAAATTTGGCAGCTTCGCAACCAATGCCCTTTCTTTGGCAATACAAACATATGGACCCTTTGATAATGGTACACAGGACTATCACAGACTTAGCTTTTCTCTTTACCATTTGGTCAACCGAGTTGACTATAGCCGATCCCTTTCCATTGGGAAGAGAATGCTTTACTGGATATCCAATGTCATCATTGTCAATGTCCATAAAGTTTTAGGAAGTTGATCTTAACAAATAGATAAGATCATTAAGGGTCTTGTCATAGTCTTTTTCATAGGTGTTCCAAAAGAACTCACTATGTGACTTAGAAAGTAGTTGAACCACCAACTTTCTCAAGACTTTGACACCCAACTCTCCCGACTTGTCAATATGTGACTACATCTCCAAGATGTGACCACACCTAGACCTTGCCTTGCCTAATAGGGCCTGAGTGACCTTAAACTTTTCAAGAACTTGCGGGTTAGGGAGAATAATTTGAAGAGGTGAAGAAGTATGATATCCATGGGACATCATCTTCATTAGGAAACCTTGTTTCAAGAGATTTGGGAAGATCATAGGTGTCTAAACCAGACATCTTTTGGGAGATATTCAAGATAGTTGATTTAAAGTCCTTAATATGACACCCAATATGAAATATTAAGGCTAGGACCCAACAAACTATTTTATAACTTAGAAGAGGTATGCCGTAATCCAAGCTATAGAATATTTGAAGGTAGGTGAATGACGATTCACCAATTTCCACCAAGATAAATGAAATGTATTATTAGGTTTTAATTGGTTTTGAAACTCCTAGATCTTTGAGATTCATTGAACTTTTCAAAGGCATGTTTCAATCTCGAGTGTGCCCTTCAGGTTTTGTGACTGGGATGCCGAGGATCACAAAACAAGGTGTGAAGTAACCATGCAAATCACTTGGTACCCTTAATAAATTACCCCTCAATCGATGTGCCGGTTAACCACACACGCTCCATCGATACTATGATAAATATTAAGTCACCCTTTACCTACCTTGTTAAATACGAGTTAGTGTGCCGGTTAACCACACACGCTCCACTAACCGACTTAAACAAAGTGCAAAGTGTAATTTCATGGATTAGCACCTTATTCACATTTTCCTAAGTAACTAAGATTGGGTATTTATAAGTGTTTAGTTACTTAGTATTTATCATTAATACTTTTAATGAAGGAGAATTATAGTCTTGTCAAACCCGTTCGGCTAACGACCCTCCACCGGTCAAGCAAGCGGTGGGTGAGAGTGGACACCCATTAAGTTGCCATTTTATAGGCAACAACCTTATACCCACCTTATAGACCGGCTTCGTGAATGAGGCGTACTAGCGGTAAGACTGACTTTACTCTTATACATATATATATTATTAACTTATAATATTATAAAGTATAAGGGTTGAATTTTAACTTTTAAAATTCTAAGGGCTAACTTGGAATTAAAGTATTCATAAGAGAAAACTTTACAAATTCCAAAACTTGAGGGCAAGTTTTGAAACTATTCAAAACTAATTAATTCCATAACTTATGTGTTTAAAGTAGTTTTAATCCAAAAACTCTTCAAGTTCCATAACTTGAGGACAAGTTATGGAAGACTTTAAACTAATAAAAGAATTAACTTTTCTTTATTTTATAACTTATGGATTTAATTATGGTCACATATTTTTCTTTAATGAAGTGACTCTTGAACTTCCATAACTTGAGGACAAGTTATGGAGTCATAAAAAATTATTCAATGACACAAGACTCTTCATTTTGTAACCATTGCCAACTTTATGAGTTTTAAGATTCATAAATGTGACTTTTAAGTTACATAAACACATTTTATGAACTTCTTTTAGATTAATTTGGATTAAAACCAACTAACAAATAATATTTTTCATCAATCTAAATTAACTCATAAAACAAGATAACACAAAAAAACTTTTCATGTTCCATATCTTAAGAACAAGTTATGGAATTCTTTAAAACATTAAGACCAAGTTTTGTAACTCCATAAAAAACTTTGAATCAATTTTTTTTTATTAAAACCTTTTCAAATCCATAACTTATGGAGGTTTCAAAAAAAAATAAAACCTTTTTAGATCAAACTTTTAAAACTAATAAAATAATCATATTATTTTATCTTTTATTAAATTTGACCTATTCAACTCATAAAGCAAATTATTCAAATTTTACAAATAATTAGTTTTTCACAAGAACAAGTAATTATCTTAAAATTTGACAAACTTCATGTGTTTTTTTTTTCAACTTTGAAAATAAAATATTTGCATCAATATAACAAAAAAAAACAACCCGTGGCTCTGATACCACTGTTGGGTTTTGAGCATTCTAACACTTCCTAAGTGTACATGCAACCCTAAATACCTTGGATCTATGTTTTTTCTATTATACATGCAAATAAGAACTTCCAAGGTATTATCCTAATCTAGCATACAAAACAATAACTATAGCAAGATAGAATACATACCTCTTTGGTGTAGAATGTCTTCATGAAGCTTGAGTGCCTAGTGCCCCAAGTGTGACACCTCAAATGGAATCACAATCATCAAAACACTTAGAATAGCTTGAGAGAATTCTACACTCTTCAAAATCGGCTAGCCCTTTCTTCACTATCTCTAGTGGCCGATTTTTCCTCAATAATAAGATGCTTATATAGTTACACAATTAGGGTAAACTCTTAATTGTCATGGCTTTCCATTTCCTTGGATCCATGGGTACAAATACACCATGGAGCATCCATGGACCATCCTATGGGTTTTAGCCCAACTTGATTATCCATGGAGCATTAGCCCACTATACAAGTATGGATGATTTACACAATCAACCCATATATTTAATTAGTCTTCTTTTGATCACTTAATTAATCCTAGATTAATTCTTGATCAATACTAATTAAATAATCTTATTATTCTTATTATTAATATACTAGAACTTATAATATATTAATAACCATAAGTGTCTTATTTCTCTCATTCAAGTGCATGATGGTATGCAACCCAAATGGACCATGCCGGGTCGGGTCAAGTCTTACCAATTATAGTTATGGACTTAGACATTAATCCAACACCTTCTCCCCGTAGTAATCTGGATCCCCACATGCTCGGAACTCCCTGAAGGTCAGTGAATGTGTCCCAATTAAAGCAACCATCTATGAACAGAAAGAGCCCAAACACTCCTCCATGATACCCTCCTGGACTATACCAAAGATCACAAGAGTCTGCTCCAGTATGTTGCGGGTAATCTCAGACGAAATGAACCCCCGCATCTGATCATCCAACTATCCGACTCCAGAACCTGAGCTCAAGCCCTCACCAACACCAGAACCACCAACCGGTATGCCTCGAAGAGTCACCATACTGAAAATAGACCATATAAACCATCAAAATATGCATCAATATATATATATATATATATATCTCGAGGAGTCTCATACTCTACAAGATCCCTGGATTCATCGCAGTTCTCCTTGACTCAAGTACGGATTCTCTGCTTCTAGTAGTACGGGACCATACTACCTTCCACATCTATCTGTACTTTCCTCAAGGACTGTCTTGAATCTGCCCAGTCATCTTATATCCATACAAGTAAACCTCATCAAGATAAGGCTCCCTGCACTAGCTCTCATCCTAGGTTTTCCTAGGGCAAACTCAACACCACTCTCCGCTATCAGTTACAGAAGGAACTCCCGCTAACTTCCTCTAACTAGCTCACAGATACAATTACATATCACCAAAACCAGATAATTCTTCGATGAGATGTCTCACACTACTACGGTTGGACTCAAACAAGAGTTGCACAACAGAGTTAAAACCTAACCTTCTAAAATTATTTAGTTCCCATAATATGTAACTTAGCATATTCGCTTACTAGTTAGTTGAAGCTAGTGAGAACTCCTAAAAAGCACAAAGCAAGTAGCATTCGAGCATCAAATAATCAAAACCAAGCATCACTTAATCAGGCCATCCTATCACTGACTGATCAGACTATCATGCAAGTATACAAGCTCATTCAATAGGCATACAAAGGCATCTCTCCTAGCATTCTATCATGCAAATATTAAGCAGGCCCTTAACCCTAACTAGCATGCGATTCACAGAATCATAGATCAAATCATATCAGATAACATGTATGTGTATTTTGGGAAAACTTACTTGAGCTCGATCGATTACATGCACCACACCCTTTCTTGTTTTAGAAAACCATTTTCTTAAATACATTTCTTTTTGAAAAAAAAAACTTTACCAAATCCTCAGTTTGAGTTTAGACACACTCGAGAGTATATCCGAAAACCAAGGCTCTGATACCAACTTGTAGCTTCCTAAAAATAAGACCTGAAAGTTTCATTTTTAATTTAATAAAAAAATTAATCCAAACATTTTCATACAACCCCAAAAGGTTAAAGTATGACAATACATCAGAATATATCAGAGTAAATCTCAAAGTGCGGAAAAAGGTGGTGTGTGCTCTACAATCATCTTGGGGTCTTCCCTTTCGATCCGAAAGTACCTGAAACGTAAATTGAAAACCTTAAGCATAAAGCTTAGTAAGTTACCTAAAATACCACATACCATACATACATAAATAAACACATAATGGGCCCCGCCCGACATCGAGCCCCGCTCGGTATAAAGATATGCCAGTCATCAGGCCCCGCCCGGTATACATATAAACATATAATCATATAGTTAAACAAACACATGCGATAATTAAAAGATAATAACATACAGTAAAGTCATCGAGCCCCGCCCGGCATCGAGCCCACACAGTAAACATATGCGCATAACACATGCACGAGTCACGCATACATCTAGCATACTAAAATACCAAACCATGGGTCGGCATTGGTGCCTTCTGATGGGTTTTAGCCATAAGAACTTTCCTATGTGCGCATGCAAAACCCTAATGCTTGGATCTAGGCTTTCTAATTAAACATGCTTTGAATCCAAGACTTCTAATGGCTAGTTAGGTTAAATAACAACATTACAACAGATCTAGAACCATACCTTTGAATTCCTTGTTGATCTTGTTGTCTTGGAGCTTCTAGAGTCACAATTGTCACTCCTCTAGTGGCTTACAAACACCAATAGCAAGAAATATGACTTAGGAGAGAGAGAGGGGATGAAATCGGCCAGGGCTCTCTTACTTTAGGTTAGGTGCCGATTTCCCTTGCCCATGGGATCTATTTATACTTGTAGACTCCTTAAGGGTTACAATCTAAACCCTAATTGGATAATCTTCTCTTAAGGCTATCCAAATCCTTTCCTTAGATAAGTCATGGACGATTTTGAAGCTATCCTAGCTTCTAGAATCCGTCCACTATATATCTATAAGGATTTATAGTCTAAAGCTTAACTACCAAACAATTGATAGTTTATACCCCTTTATTTAATTAACCTCTTTAAGTCACCAAATTAATTCCAATTAATTCTATGACTTATATTAATCAAATAACAATATATTATTCTTTATATTATTCCCATAATATATTAATAATATTTGTTCTCTCTTGATAAATCATCCTGTCAAGTTGCTATGGTGAAGGCAACCCAAAAGGACCATGCACAACCGGGTCAAGTACTTGCCTAATATAGTTGCAGCCTTAGACACTATTCCAACAGTCTCCCACTTGGATAAGTCTAGTAACTATATGCACAAGTACAATTTGGTTTGCAATCGTAGCTCTCAAAGACGCTGTCAAACTCTGATCTAATCAATCTTGTCCTTCAGATAAGGGATCGTACAGTCCTCTGTTAGATATCATGCTGCCAATCCTATGGAATGGTTAGTCAAGCATTTAGGTTTCTCGATCTCTGATTTATTCGACATAGAACTTAATCGAACACATCAATTCAGTTCTGACCGGGCCCGACACATAAGTCAAATCAAATCATCGAGCGGCCGAGATATCACTTTTACCTTCTTAGATAAAAGTTACAGATAAACTTCGACTTATATGCATTTACTTATTCAATAATCAACTATACACAACAATGCGTTCTATAACACCGAGTTACTGATGCGTTTTCGCATTATCAATGTACAATCAATTAACAAATAACAAACCATATATCTAGGTTTTAAGACTATATGATATTATCGTCTCGCGATCACCTTTTATATCATATTCCATAAGGTGATTCCTGCAAGCGCGGGTTTGTTCCAATGCTCAAAACTAGTTCATAAGCACTCATGAACGTTGCAGCAACCCTTTGCTATGTCTAAAACCATTTAGACAATCTACACACCAATTCATGACAATCTTCATTCATATCTACTTCCAACATATGAACGATTGTGGATAATTTGAACAATTCGATTATTCTTAATAAACTCAATTATTCTGGAAGTCAAAACATGCAAAATGAAACAATAGTTAAACAATTAACATAAGACATTAACATTACTCATAAATAAAACTCCTTTATTTAATCATCAAATGTTAATTACATTTTACCTATTACACGTTTCTAATACTATCTAATCTATGCTAATATCATCCTTTAGCCCAATACTCCTAGCATGCTGCAAGTGCTTATCCCTACTCAGTCCCTTCGTAAGCAGATCTGCTGGGTTATCTTCTGATGATATCCTCTTCACTACGAGTTGTCCTTCTTCTACCCGATGTCTAATGAAATGGTATTTTCTGTCGATATGTCTTGATCTACCATGATCCCTCGGTTCCTTGGTCAAGGCAACCGCTCCTTCGTTATCACAGAAAATTTCCATATGCTCCTTTATGGCGGGTACAACTCCAAGATCACCGATGAAGTTCTTTAGCCATATTGCCTCCTTCGACGCTTCACTCGCTGCAATGTACTCTGATTCGCACGTTGAATCAGCTACGGTCTCCTGTTTGGAACTCTTCCATGTCACTGCTCCTCCGTTTAGGGTAAAGACCCAGCCCGACTGCGAACGGTAGTTGTCCCTGTCGGTCTGAAAACTGGCGTCACTATACCCTCACACCTTTAAGTCATCACTCCCTCCGAGGACTAAGAACCATTCCTTCGTTCTCCGAAGGTACTTAAGGATATTCTTCACCGCAATCCAATGTGCTCTGCCAGGGTTCCCTTGATATCTACTAACCATGCTCAAAGCGAAGGCTACATCAGGGCGAGTACAAGTCATAGCGTACATGATTGAGCCAACTGCAGAAGCGTATGGTACTCGGCTCATTTCTGCTATCTCAGCTTCGGTACTCGGACTTTGAGTCTTACTCAACTTGGCATTACTTTGTATCGGTAATTCTCCCTTCTTCGAGTTTTCCATACTAAAACGTTTTAGTACCTTCTCCAAGTAAGTGTTCTGACTAAGTCCAATTAGTCTCTTACTTCTTTCTCTTACTATCCTTATTCCCAAAATGTAAGAAGCCTCTCCGAGGTCCTTCATAGCGAAGCACTTCCCGAGCCAGGACTTAACCTCCTGCAGAGTCGGGATGTCGTTTCCTATGAGTAATATGTCATCGACATATAGAACGAGGAAGCTTACTATACTCCCACTGGCTTTGACATATACACAAGATTCGTCTTCGCTTCGTACAAATCCAAACTCTTTGACTTTCTCATCGAAGCAAAGATTCCATCTGCGAGATGCTTGCTTAAGTCCATAAATGGATTTCTCAAGCTTACACACTCTATTCGGATGCTTCGGATCTACAAAACCCTCTGGCTGAGCCATGTAAACATCCTCAGCCAACTTTCCGTTAAGAAAAGCGGTCTTGACATCCATTTGCCAAATCTCATAATCATGAAATGCGGCAATTGCTAGCATCACTCTAATAGATTTAATCTTCGCAACTGGTGAGAAGGTCTCATCATAGTCAACTCCGGGAGTTTGAGTAAAACCCTTCGCAACCAATCGTGCTTTATATGTGTGTATCTTTCCATCCACGTCGGTCTTCTTCTTGAAGATCCACTTGCACCCAACGGTCTTACGTCCGGGCACATAATCAACCAAATTCCAAACTTGGTTATCATACATGGATTGGATCTCGCTATCCATTGCCTCTTTCCACTTTGCAGACTCCGGGCCTGCCATGGCTTCCTTATAGCTATTAGGTTCATCAAGATTTATTAGTGTGTCATCACTAATATACGTGTCCCCTTCGGTAGTAATATGAAAACCATAAAGCTGGGGTAGAACTCTAACTCTATCGGAACGTCTAAGAGGTAAGGACTCGTCAATCGGTTCAACCGGAGTTTCCTCCTCGGGTTGAGTGCCAGCGGTAGAGGTTCCTTCATCTATCAACTCTTGAATCTCTTCAAGTTCGATTTGCCTCCCACTGTCTCCTTGGCTTATGATTTCTCGCTCTCGGAAAACTCCTCTCCTCGCAACGAAGACAACATTGTCCTTCGGTCTATAGAAGAGATATCCAAAGGATGTCTGCGGGTAGCCGATGAAAATACATCGCTCACTTCAAGGTTCAAGCTTGTCGTGAGTATCTCGTCTTACGAAAGCCTCGCAACCCCAAACCTTGATATGTGCCAACGAGGGAGCTTTCCCTGTCCACATCTCGTGAGGTGTTTTGGCAACCTTCTTAGTAGGGACTCGGTTAAGGATATGGGCGGCAGTCTCTAAGGCATACCCCCAAAAAGAGATAGGTAGTGAAGCACGACTCATCATAGAGCGAACCATATCCAATAAGGTTCGATTACGCCTTTCTGCCACACCATTCAACTGCGGTGTCCTAGGAGGCGTCAATTGCGAAACTATTCCACACTCCTTGAGATAATCGTGGAATTCAAGACTTAGGTACTCTCCTCCTCGATCGGATCGAAGCATCTTGATTTTCCTGCCCAATTGATTCTCCACTTCATTCTTGAACTCTTTGAACTTTTCAAAGGTTTCTGACTTTTGCTTGATTAAATAGATATACCCATATCTACTATAATCATCGGTAAAGGTCACGTAGAAGCGGTTTCCATCCTTCGTGGTTGATCTAAACGGTCCACATACATCGGTATGTATTAGGTCCAATAGACCTTCACCCCTTTCACATGTACTTGTGAAGGGTGATTTAGTCATCTTTCCAAGTAAACAAGACTCGCATGTGTCATCTTCCCTAAGGTCGAAAGACTCCAACACTCCATCCTTTTGGAGTTGGGCTATGCGTTTCTTGTTGACATGTCCAAGACGACAATGCCACAAGGATGCTTTATCCATACTAGTGGAAGAATCTATATTCAAAACATCATTTCCTAAGTTATCAACAATCATAACAGTTTCATATATTCCATTACACGGTATAGCTTCAAAGTAAAAGACACCATTTAGATAAGCCAAAATAGAACCATTCTCATTATTAAAAGAAAATCTAAATCCTTGTCTATATAGACCATGAAATGAAATGATGTTTCTAGCCATTTCTGGCGAATAGCAACAATTTTTCAAATCTAAACACAAATTATTCCTAAGCACTAAAGAATACACTCTAATCTTGGTCACAGGCGACGATCTTCTGTTCCCCATGATTAGATTGATTCTTCCTTGCTCCACATCCCTACTTCTTCTTAGTCCCTGCACATTAGAACAAATGTGATAACCACAACCGGTATCAAGAACCCAAGAAATAGCATGATTAGAATTGTTAGATTTAATTGTGTATATACCTGCGAAAGATGGCTTGATCTTTCCTTCTTTGATTGCTTGCAGGTACTCTGGGCAGCTTCTCTTCCAATGTCCTATCTTGTGGCAGTGGTGGCACTTTGCCTCCTTCGGGTTAGGACAGGCCTTAGCAGGATCAACTTTGGTCCCACTAGAAGAGGCACCATCTCGGGCTTTGACCTTGCGATAGTTCTTCGATGAAGCCTTCTTTTTCTTTCCCTTTCCTTGACCAATAGCCAAGATAGGAGCAGCAGGCGATTAGGAGTTGGCGCAACAGACTTGTCTTTGAAGTTGCTCTCAGCAACCCTCAAGAGACCTTGGAGATTGCTTAGGGTGACCTCTTCTTTGTTCATGTGGTAGGTCATCCTAAATTGGTTGTACATCGGAGGCAAAGAGTGAAGCACCATGTCGATCGCCAAGTCTTCTCCAAAGTCAACATTTAACTTACGAAGGCGGTCAACATACCTTTGCATCTTTTGCAAGTGCACGGTAAGAGATTCTCCATGACCCATCTTAGCGGAAATCATGTTAGTGAAAATCTCATAACGCTCTTGTCTCGCGTTCTGGTGGTACCTCTCCAATAAGTCTTGGTGCATCTCGTACGGGTACATGTCCTCGTAGGACTTTTGGAATTCGGAGTTCATGGTAGCAATCATGATGCAATGTACCTTCGTTGCATCTCGCTCATGAGTCTCAAAAGCGGTGATTTCGGCTGGACTAGCGATTTCGGGGTTGATTTTCTCGAGCTTCTCATCAAGGACATACTCCTTATCCTCATAGCGAGCAATGGTGCGAATGTATCTTATCCATTCGCTAAAGTTCGTTCCATCGAAGGTGACCTTTTGGCAAAGGCTCATCAACGTGAAAGAACTAGCAGCAGCGTTGTTTGCGTTCGACATCTACAAAAGAAAAGGACAAAGATAGATTAGAATAAGAATCCCTAATTATCACCCAATAAGAAAATTAGGGCTAGGATCCAACAATAACATTTACATACTAGAAAAGGGATGCCGTAATCTAACATGCAAATAAATTGAAGGTAAGTGAATGACGATTCACTAATTCTCCATCACATAACTTAACTATTAGTCCTAAGTGTATTGAGAATTCCTAGGTTCGAACGAGATTCATTGAAACTATTCAATGGCATGTTTAAATCTCGATATGCCCCTCTTGTTTGTGACTGGGATACCGAGGATCACAAAGCGGGTGTGAATTACCATGCAAATTCACATGGTGCCTTCATTGTAACGATCACCTATTCGATGTGCCGGTAAACCACACACGCTCCATCGAACTATGATAAACAATGAATCACCCTTTTCCACCTTTGCTTAGAACCAATTAGTGTGCCGGTAAACCACACATACTCCACTAACTTCTTAGCAAGGTTGCAAAGTGCAATTTCATGGGATTGCATCAATTCACTTTTCCTAAAGTAACTAAGATTGGGAAATTTTTAAAAGAAATGTGTAGTTACTTTGTATCACTTATTATACTTTTAATGAGAGGATGAGGTTGCCCTATCCTACCCGTTCGGCTAATGACCCTCCACCAATCAAGCAAGCGGTGGGTGTGAGTGTACACCCATTAAGCGCCATTTTATAGGCCGCAACCTTATACCCACCTTATAGATCGGCTTCGTGAATGAGGCCTACTAACGGTAAGACTAGCATTTAGTTATACATATATATATTATTCTAGTAATATCATATTAGTATAGGGTTGTATTTTAAACCTTTTAAAATCTAGGGTTTGAAATTTAAGTTGTCTAAATTAAAACTTTTAATCACAAATATAAATTTCAAAACTTGAGGGCAAGTTTTAAACATTTAAAACATAGAGGATCAAATAACAAATAATTCCAATTAACAATTAATATCCTAATTATCTATATTTGATTTTATTTAAGATTTCTTGAAAGATAATTACCAAAATAATTAAAATAATTAATTAATTATCATACAAGGAAATCAAATATTTTATTAGTTGATAAATACCTTTAACTAGATCAAGATAATAGCCATATATATAAAAAAAACGGATTTAGATTGATCTATTATGATTAAGGTAAGTTTCCATAAGATAACTATGAAAAAATCCCGAATCTGGCCATTCCTGACGCCTGGACTCGCCGAGTGCACAAAGGGACTCGCTGAGTCAGGCCTACTCGCCGAGTCCATGACTCAGAAACCAAAAAATCGAATTTTGCAGGTTTGTTTCAGTTAGTTAAGCAACAATTTAAAGAAAACCAAGCAAGGCTTTGATACCACTGATGGGTTTTAGCCATAAGAACTTTCCTATGTGCGCATGCAAAACCCTAATGCTTGGATCTAGGCTTTCTAATTAAACATGCTTTGAATCCAAGACTTCTAATGGCTAATTAGGTTAAATAACAACATTGAAACAGATCTAGAACCATACCTTTGAATTCCTTGTTGATCTTGTTGTCTTGGAGCTTCTAGAGTCACAATTGTCACTCCTCTAATGGCTTACAAACACCAATAGCAAGAAAGATGACTTAGGAGAGAGGAGAGGGGAGGAAATCGGTCAGGGCTCTCTTACTTTAGGTTAGGTGCCGATTTCCCTTGCCCATGGGATCTATTTATAGTTGTAGACTCCTTAAGGGTTACAATCTAAACCCTAATTGGATAATCTTCTCTTAAGGCTATCCAAATCCTTTCCTTAGATAAGTCATGGACGATTTTGAAGCTATCCTAGCTTCTAGAATCCGTCCACTATATATCTATAAGGATTTATAGTCTAAAGCTTAACTACCAAACAATTGACAGTTTATACCCCTTTATTTAATTAACCTCTTTAAGTCACCAAATTAATTCCAATTAATTCTATGACTTATATTAATCAAATAACAATATATTATTCTTTATATTATTCCCATAATATATTAATAATATTTATTCTCTCTTGATAAATCATCCTGTCAAGTTGCTATGGTGAAGGCAACCCAAAAGGACCATGCACAACCGGGTCAAGTACTTGCCTAATATAGTTGCAGCCTTAGACACTATTCCAACACCTTCGACCAGCTAAACACAGTGAGGAAACTCACCACAGGCTACTGAATCTCACAGATAAACTCTGATTGTTGGCCCGCTAAGAATCCCCATGTAATAATCACAAATAACATCCAATTAATAATTGGATCCCGACTTACACAAGGGGTCCAATCTAAGGTAGAAGACCTAATTAACCCTTTCCCTAAATTGGCCCAAGGCCCAAGCCCAATCCAAATTTCCAAAGACCCTAAATTCCAAAATAATCAACCAAGGCCCGAATGGCCCAATTTTCCAAATTAGGCCCAAACCCCTTCATGGGCCTTCAACCAAAGGTCTAATAAAATATCCTTAGCCCAAAATAATATTTTGATGGCCTAACAAGTCCATAATCATCTAGTGTCCAAACATGGCCCAACACCATGAGCCCAACATATCAAAGCCCATCTGGTGAGTATGCGGGGCGTACTAAGCTCGTACGCTAAGCGTACTTGCTTTGGGGCTTGTACGCGCGGTTTACCAGCTTGTACACCCAGTGTACTCCCAGCTCAGCCAACTTTCTTCATTCAACACCTATTCGGTTAAGACCTCGACCCAAATCTTAGATCTGACATCCCTAAGGTGGTTTATCATGTAAAGTTGTCAACTTTACGTGCATGTGTGGCTTAATGGGGCTCTAGAGCTCAAAAGAGCTTAATAAATGACTTAATGCATGCATTAGACCAAAAACCACCATAAAGTTTGCACCTTTATGCTTAAGAAACCCTTAATATGCCCATATCTACAAGGATAATCTACATAAACGACCTTAGCTCACAAAACCAACCAAAAAGGGACCAAAGAAGCCAAAAGCAAGCCAAGGAATAGATCTATGAGATGAGATGACAAGCTTTGAACTTTATACCTCAAAAACCATGAAATGAAGGTCTTACAGTTGGATCTCTAAGCTCCCCTCCAAAGAATGAGTCTTCAAGCTTCTTTTCTGCCACTTTAAGGTGCACAAAACCCTTAAATGATCAAAACAATAGGTCAAAAGCACCACACAAAGACAAGGGATAAACTAGGGTTTTTAAGGGTGGAGGTTGGTCTAAAATGTCCAGGAGGTGAGTTAATGAGGCTTAAATAGGGCACAAACCCTAAAAATTAGGGTTTGCCCCTGGCCGGCGTAACCCTCTTACACCCAACGTATGAGGCTGACACCCGCGATCATAAACCAACTAGTACGCCTCACATACTAACTACAAGGACCAAAATGTAATGTTTTACACTAAAAGGGGGGGTTAAATGGAAACATACCAAATAAAGTGTTACACTTGACATCTTTCGTATCATCTATGACTCTTGTTGGCCTAGCAACTTTTCATCCAAGGAAAGGATCATCAGATGGTTGTATTTTTATAACTTCATCATTAGGTTCATGCTCCACAAACTCATTATCTGAAAGTTCAGAGTCTATATCATCATCATCATCATTAGTATGACCATCTGAGCATCCATCTTCAGCTATCTCTTCTACAATCCCTGACTACGATCAATGTACAAATTCATTCTTCCACCATTCTCATATCCAACATCAAGAAAACATACATAATCATTTTCATCTTCAATTTCTCTCAACTCATCTCTTAGTAAACGTTGTAGAACACAATAGTAGACAGTGATTCTACCATCCTTTACCAACTTCTTTACATAATAGATGAACTCCGTGAAGGTCATGCTTTTGAAGTCGACATTGCTAACAACCAATTTCACGGGATTGAAATACAAAATGGGTTTAGGGACAAAAGAGCATGTATGATTCACTTCGATTGTCAAGCACTCCTCCTTCGATGTTGAAGCCATGGTGATTTCTATGGAATTGACGAAGGAAAAACCCTAGTTCTTTCGGTTTGGGTGAAACGATGAAGGGGAAGGCGTACAATACATGTTACTATTTAAAAAAAAAAAAAGAACGGTTGACCTGATTGTGACCTACAATACCCGGTAACATGGTATGTTTTATACAAAAATAAAAAGAATGGTCTTTTTTGTATAATTTTGATACTTAGTTACTTTTTTTTAAGTCATTTTCCCTTAATGTTATCGAGGGGAAAAGGCAAGTCGTGAATTGAATGGTTATCAAGCTTATTTGGTGGAAATCACTTGATCTATCATATGAATATCCTTCACGAAGAATAAATTGAACTCACGGACTTTTATCAGTTGTGTTGTGTCCAAAAAGGCTAGCTCACTAGCTCACAGGTTTATGAAATCATTTATTTATAAAAGATATGGCAGTTATTCATATTACAAATTTTAAAACAAGAGAAAAGTTTTATATAGCATGCTTATGATTTCATGATATCAAGTTTTTTTATATATATTTCTTTCTATAAAGATGGAATTTAAAAATAAAAAACAAAAGTAATATATGATTGACAAATTTATAATGTTAATTTGTGAAACAATAGGACAATTGGTCTCAATATAATCATGGTATATGATCATATAATGTATTTAAAACATTATAGATATCTGGTTAAAACTGATGGAGATTTTCATTTTCCATCTTTGAAATTTAAAAAACTGTGGAAAACTATAAAAATCATTTTTCTAGTTTACATATAATTTGGAGGCAGAAAAATTTTTATTTTCTTGAAAAAAATTTGAAAACTAAACCAACTAAACGCATTTTCAAAATTTTCATTTTCATTTGAAAATTTTCATGTAAACCTAGAAAATTTTCCACAAGCAAACACACCTTATATATTTCTAAACAATAATCTTGCATATAGTAAAAAACAAAATAAACAAATTTAAAGAATTTTGAATCCTCTAATTCATGTTACAAGAAAAAAAATTATACAAAGAGTAGTATACAAGTTTAGAATAATTGCATACTATCAATGAACAAAAAAATACACAACAATGGAGAATTGCTCCATCAACTTCTCAAGAATATGACAACTTTTTATAAATTAAAACCAAAAAAAAAAAGAATATGATATCATCATCATCATCATCATCTATCTTTGAGGTGGGTGGTTCATTTCTATTTCTTCTATTCCTCCATTTCTTGTTAACGCCATTGAATTCCTAAACTTTTCCGCTTCTCTTGCTATTTGAGTGTCTGAAGGCTTACAGTGTTGCATAAACATCTTTATAACAAACCGAGGAATCATTGATACTATCAGAATCCCAAACAGACAAATCCAAAATAATCCACTTCTTGCTAAATTAAAAATCGCCCTGCAGTTTTACAAAATTAAGACACTTTAACTTTGTAGATTTATAAGAAAGAAATCAATGAAAAGTAGGATGCTATTTTACATACCAGTATCCAGGCAAAACGGGAATAGCATCAATAACAACAACACAAACACAAGTAGCAAAAATGGAGCCCCAAATGGAGGCATGACTAATCCAACTCCACCTTATCACATCCATAGCCAAATGTATATTCACTATGAACACAACTGCAAGTGTCCACAAATCTCCTAAACTTGATCCATCAATATCGGTTTTCCAATACGCGAATACAGGGGCAAAAAAGACAATTACACTTTGCCATAACGTGTCGGCCATTGTCACCCAAAACAGCTTTGAATTGTAGCTTTCTTGTCTTTGTCCTGCCCCATAAAGTTGAGGGTATGCCATGAGAGATTTTCTTCCAAGATCTTTATCAAGGATTCCAATTACGATTGTGGGAATTGCTGTGTAGATTACTGAGTATAAGACACTGCTCCATTCTGTTATGGCTGTTGTTAGAGTGAACCCCGTGAAAAGGACATACCTGGAGTCAAGTTTTGTTAATAATGCCAAAAATAGCAACCTACTTTGGTTGTTATTATTATGTTTATATCAGAAAGGATATTGATCATGTCTAATAATTAGTTATCGGGTTAAATGCAAGAAAAAACCAATATACTTTTCTTTGTTTGTTTAGGGAAAACTCAATAAAAAGTCTTTATATTTTGGCCTCATAATCGATTTAGTCCTTATATATTTTTTTATTCAATTAAGTCTCAAAAACAGCCGATTGTATTCATTTTCACCCTAGTTTTACACGATCAACAGGTCATCCCACTTTCAAATTTTACACTTTTAGCCCAGATTTTAAAATTTTATTACAAATTTGGTCCAAAATTTACACTTTTGGCCCAGATTTCAAAATTTTATTACAAATTTGGTCCAAAATTTACACTTTTGACCCAGATTTCAAGATTTTGTTACGAAGTCATCCTAAATTTAGTTTTTTTTACATCTTTTTTTTCAAAATTTTGTTTTGAATATGCTTTTTTTTTGCTGTATAAAATCATATTTATACCAAAAAAAAAACATATTTTCACATAAAATAACCTTCTTTTTTCTATATAAAAATCTTTTTTTTTTAAACGTTTTTGTATGCAACATACTTTTCTTTGATTTATTTATTATAGCATCCTAGTCATTATCCAGATACAAACAAAGTTTCACTATTCTAATTGGTTAAATTATCAAAGTATATAATATAATATCCCAATAAGAAAACAAAAAAAAAAAAAAAAAAAAAAATAGAAGTACAATTTCTTGATAAGAATAAGCATGAAATTACAATGTTGTAATAGGAAGAAATGAAAGTAGGATGGTGTATTGGATTTAGCATTCTAAAAAGATAATAAAATAATAAAGGTAGTAGAGTAGAGTAGAGTAGAGAGAGTGAGTTACCAGAATAAGACAAGGACAAAAAGGGCATTTCTGTAAAAATTATAGAGGATCATGTAGGACATTCTTTGGTAATTCCAATGACCATGGACTAATAAAAGTGGGACCAAGAACCGAAATTGTCCCATTGCAAAATCTGATGCCATCACAGCTTGGCGACCCTCTTGCCCACTGATTCCAACTCCCACATCAGCCATTTGAATCATTGACACATCATTCGCACCTGAAAAATAAAACAAATTGTTTATTTTTGTAAAACCATTTTGATTTTTAACAATTTGGACATATAAAGATATGATGCTTATTTACTTACCATCCCCAATAGCAAGTGTCATGTCATCTGTCCTATTTTTTATGAGTGCAACAATCCCAGCTTTCTGTAGTGGGGCCACTCGACAACATAGTACCACAGCACAATTACTGGATAACTCAAACAGCTGGAACACAAAAAAAAAAAATTTAGAGGTCATGGTGGTGACATGGCAATGGCAATAGCAATAGCATCCATGTGGATGCCACATCAGCATGTCTAGTTTTTAAAATGTATATACCTGTTCTTCAAGTTCAGAGTCAAGAATATAAACAAGGCTAGTTCCATCAATAATTAGGGCAACAGAACTCGCATCATTTTTTCTACACATAATCAAAGCATCTTCCAAACTTTTTTTACAAGAAACTTTCGAATTGTTATTAATAACAATCTGAATCATCTCACTTGTCAAAAGCTTAGACGAATAGCCAATAGAAATTGCAGTTTCTTGTTTGTCACCCGTTAAAACCCAAACTTTCATATTCGCCATTCTTAAAGACTCAATAGCTTCAGGAACACCTTTTTGCAATCGATCTTCAATGGCAGAAGCACCCAATAACGAAAGATTGTTCTCTAAATTAATGGCGACTTTTCTTAGTAATCCTGCTCTACCCATTAAAGCAGTACTTGCGATCTCATACGTTGATTGCCATTGGTCGAATTCAGGGATTGTGAGTCCACGTGTTGCTATAACTAGGGTTCTTAAACCGATTGAAGAATAGGAATGAAGATGGGCTTCGGTTGATTTCAGTGTATCGACGTTTAGGGTTTTGTTGATTACTTTGAACATGGTGGAATCGGCTCCTTTGACAAATACTTTTACAGTCGTGTCGGGGTATCCTAGAATAACTGACATTCTTTTTCTGTCGCTATCGAATTCGTGCATTCCAAGAACGTTAAATCTGCACTGGGAAATCGGAAAGAAATTATGGAAAATTAGAAAGATTGAGATTTTGTTTCTATGTATTGAGCTTTTGATTCATATCTATTATGTTAGATTTTGCAGAAATAGCTCAATCGAAGTTGCTATTTCTCTAAATTAACCCAAAAAAAAAAAAAAAGGAATACACATCATACCTTTGTCTTTCTCCTTGAATATCAATAACTATGTGACCAGATGTTCGTTCAATGAGCATAAAACCATAAGCAGCTGCAGCATAAACAAGTGCTTGTTCATCTGGAGACTCCCCTTGATAATCAATCAACTTCTCATTGGGATCAGATGTGTCAACAACAATAGGCACAATCGTATTGCAAGCAGCTAATGCAAGAAAGAAATCATATATCTCTTTGCTGGATTTTGTGTCATTTCGAGTTTGTGATAGTTTAAGAAGCTTCCGGTCAACCTGTACTTTGACTTTTGGCCTCCATACTTGCCCCTGAACTGAAAACAAAAAAAGATGACAAATTGTTAAAAGTATACCTTGAATTTAACCCAATAGAAAAAGAAAAAATTTTATTATACCTTGAATGCTGTACCCCTGTTCTTCACCATAAAATTCTGATTTCTCCCCACTGTAATCTACACCCGAAATACTTGCAAATTGGAACTCCATCTTGTTTTCAGTCAAAGTACCAGTTTTATCAGAAAACACATACTTTATTTGTCCTAAATCCTCATTTATATTCAACGCCCTACACTGAAATCTTTTGTTTGATGTTGAATCAAACATCTTATCATCTCGGATCATAAAGTAAGCTTGTCCAACACGCACAAGCTCCATGGATATATACAAAGAAATGGGAATCATAATCTGAAACACAATCACTGACATCAAAAAAGAAAAGAATATTTCCATCCCCAACCCATAAAAGTTGTAATTCTCCACTTCTTGCTTTGAGTAATCTTTTTTTCTATAAAAGGGCATGAGATCAAGATCCTCTCGATGTCGCCTCAACCAAACACCAGCACATGTAGAAACAATTGTGCATAAACCAACAAGAAAGATCGATAACAAGATGATTTCTTTATTCATGTGGGTTTCAAGGCGACTTCTTTTAGATGGAGCTCCTGAGTTGTTAAGCATGGCTTTTGTCTCTCTTCCGGCATATACTGCAACTCCAACTGCCCAATCTGTGTTCTTGATCACACAGCCTCTAAGAACTATATTTGAAGGGCCAAGAGATAGACGCTTTCCATCAATCTCAATGTTAGCTTGGAAACCGTATATATTTCGATTGGGTTTCTCACACTTGATTAACCCACTGATTATATCCTTTTCAGGGATTCTTGAAAGGGTTTCTTGTTTTGCATAACGGGTCTTCAGATTTGATTCGCCATCTAGGTTTATAGTTTGGACGTAAGCAACCCCAGTTGGATCACTGGTTGAGAGGAGTACAAGATCACAGGGAATTGTTTCGTTTGCTAGGATTTTAATGACTTCACCTACTTGAATGTCTTTCCATTTCTTGTGTTGAAATCGATCGTTGATGAGAACAGATGATGTTTGGTTGTTTTCGATTTTATCTGATTTGTGTCGTCTCCAATCTTCGTAAGCGTCTTTAATTGCTGTAACGAGTAATACGCTTGCTAATGGTAGAATTGAGGCACCACGCCCAAAAACTGCAAGCTGGGGAAGCTGGTTGAGAATGGCGATGATTAGGAAGTACATGTAGGCGACTCTATGGAATTGTTCGAAGAGATTTCTAGGCAAAAATGTGAAGATAGAATACTTTCCTGTTCTGATAGAGTTCCCAGAAAATTCAAACGTCTCGTTTGTCTTTAAGGGGTCGTTTATGTAAACCAACCTCGCATCGTCGTCGTTAATCTCTCTTCTGGACATACTAAATCCTTCGGAATCAGCACCACTTCGAGATCCATGTCGCACGCCCTTTGATCCGAAATTTACAGAGGTTGCCCTCCAGCTGTTCGACTTAATGCTTTGCTGAGAAGACGAATTTTGCAAGGTATCTGGTCGTTGTTGTTGATGTAGATTTGCAATCGAGATATTATCTGAGTTCTTACTGGATGTCGATGAAGAACGATCGGGAAGTGGACGATTGGAAGTCATGATCTGAACTTTACCTTCTTTCCATCTCACTTGAGGTTTATCAGATCGAGAACAACTATACGCAAACTAAATCTCGAAACTTACAACAACAAAAATAAATCTATTTACAGAATGAAGATCGAAATCAATCAAATACAGAGAGCCAAGTAACTGAAGTTGATTGATTTAACTATAAACAAAAGTAATGGGACTTCTAATCATCAAAATCGAACTTACTTGCTTGAATGATAACAGCAAGAGAAAGATTGATGGTTGGTGAACGAACGGGTTAAAAAAATTACAAGAAATCCGGAAACTTTTCTACTGGTGTTGACCTGTTTGGAGAATTAAATTGAATTGAAATGACATATCAGCATAATTAAATAAGCATTTAGATAACTTTTTCCGACAGGAGAAAGAAATGAGTTGTAGGGGCAGTGTAAGCCTGTAAGGACGAGGGTTTTGGACATTAAAGAACTTATTTCTCGTGTAATCAATAATGGCGGAAATCGGGAAATGGTCGCCGAAATTTGACCAGAAATGGAAAGACTGAAAATGGTGAATGGCCTGCACGTTAAATGGAATGTTTTATCGTCTCAAAAAAAATTAGAAGGATATTTGTCACAATCTAAAGATTATAAAAAAGCAAGTAACTTACATTTTGCTATTTTAGCGACTTACTCTGGAACAACGCACAATTAACCTAATTAACCTACCTGAATACAATTATCGGGGAGTCCGGAATTCCATAATCGGATTACAGCTCCAAGTTCCAAGAAAGTTTGGGCGGTTGTAATCGTCGGTCTACCGAAGACAATACTTCTCTTACGGTAGGCTTTAGTTAAAGGATGATATTTGATGCATATGAGGATTCAGACTATGACAAGACAAATGTCACTATATTACTGGTGAAACGACAACAAGCATTAATGTATCATTAGTCAAGTAGTAATGGCGAAACTACAATAATATGTTTGGATAAGACTTAGGAACCTATCGAACGTTCTCTCACGATAATAATAATGATGCATCCACATATGTATAAAGAAGATAATCTACGAGAAGTAGGACACAAAGCAGTAAAAAAATTATGGAACCACCAATATTCATGCAATCTCAAGTATGGACTAGAGGTTATCTAAGCAAATTATCCCACCAATATTCATGCTATCTCAAGTATCCATGCAACCATCACATCTCATTACTCTCTTCTCCTCCATCTTCTTCTATTCTCGGCCCAAGACTCACATCACCACCCTCGTCCTCTTTCATTCCAACTACATCAAAAACCTCTCTAGAACTCCAAGAAAAACTCCCTTCATCCTTCCAAAATCTCGTGAGTTTAAGGGTGCATCAAGAACTCTCCATCAAAGCTCATTCATTCTTGGTAAGTTATAGTGAAACTCTATAACTCTTGATTCAAGTTTACTCTAGGAATCCCTTCTTAACCCACATCATCTCGTAATCCATGCTCTAGATCCACCTTAGGTTCGAGATCTACTAAAGAAAGCTTGCTAAAGACCGAGATCTCTCCATTTTCTTCATCACAACCGAAATCTCCAAAGCAAAGTGAGTTCATACCCCCAATTTTCAGTTTTTACTATATTTTGGGGGAGAATACAAGTTGTTTTGTGTAGATCTATGCGTGTATACATGATTTTGTGTGTTTTTCATGATATATATATATATATATATATATATATATATATATATATATATATATATATATATATATGATTATGCGTTATGAACTCCATGAACTTGAAGATCTACTAAAATTTGATGATATTTGTAGAACATAACACTTATTTCAACTTATTATGCAAAGAAAAGGTTTTAAAATACATCAAAGTTACTTAAAACTATGAGATTTACATAAAAGGGCCAAAAGTGACAAAATAACCAAAAATGGGGTATTTTATGTAACTCACATTTTTGAAGGGACCAAAAGGAATGTATTTTGATAAATATGAATTTTTTGATATTTGTGACCTTAAAGAGGACTAGGAGTGTAAAAGTTCATAAATGGGCTTCTTTTGGGCTTTTTCGAGTTTTTGGGCCAAGTTTGTAAATGTTTGGACTTTTGTGGGCTTAAATATCATTTTCAACAAAGTTGTGCCAAAAATGTAAATTTTTTATAAGAGGAACGAAAAATGTAAATTTATTAAAACTTGTGCCAAAAAGATGAATTTATTTATAAATGGGCCGAAAATGCACATTTTCATAAAATCAAGCCAAAAATGATATTTTTGACAAAAGTGAATTAAAAATGTTATTTTTACTTAAAACGCCTCAAATACAAATTTTGTCCTTAAAGGACCTAAATTGTCATTTTTGCCAAATATGTGCCACAATTGTAAATTTATGGTTTCTAGGACCAAAAATGACCTTTTATAAAAAGGTGAGCTTTTTACGTCACGTTAGTAAACAATGTAGCTTAAACAACCAACGTAACAAGCCACAGATCGATTTCGGTATTCACATCCTTATTGGGCTTGGAAATAATATACATGTTAAATGGGCCTTAATTATCCTTTTTTTTCATGTATATTGGGTCTGGGATATATATATATATATATATATATATATATATATATATATATATATATATATATATATATATATATATATATATATATATATATATATATATATTCTCATTCCTTTTGAGCCTGGAAATAATTTACATGCTTAGTGGGCCCTAGTATCCATTTACATGTTTATTGGGCCTGGAATATACCTTATATGCTTTCTCTTTCGCGTAAGTTCGATTAAGGATCTAGTGAGACATGTCGGTTGACACCTATTGAGTGTACAATCATAGCCTATAGTTATAACCAGAGTCTCGTGGAGGGAGAGCGGGAGTTTGTGTATAGATCTATACGGGGGTGACACCCACACATGAGCTGTTCGCTACAGTTAGACTAGGGCAGTCTAGGGTGACAAAAACCTTACCTTATTCCGTCGGCGTCCAAAAACGCCATGACAGGCGAAATTGTCATTATCTAGTATGGTTACAACGACTCACTTAGAGGAATTAACGTTATAAAATTTACGAGAAACCATCCTTATGATTGATAACACGGTAAAATACTCGTGTTGGTACTCAATGTGACAACCCGAATTTCTATCTTGTACAACCGTTCAATTCAAAAGTCAGACTAGTTTCTGCTATCTTTTGGCATTGTTTAGAGTCTGTTTGAGTGTTCTAAGCCTAGTGCCTTCAAAGTTAGGGTTTGGAAATGTGTTCCTTAAGTTCGTCACTTTTCAAAAGGGGCAAACACTCCTTCAAGAGGAGTGTACGGTCGTACACTTGGGTGTACGGCCGTACACCCCCCTCCTAGCCGTACACTCTCACATATATATGTGGGACTTAGCCATTTTTAATCACTTCTCACTCCTTCAAGACAAGAAATCAATTCTCTCTCAACTATCATCGGGTTTTTTCACCTAGATCTTCAAAATGTAAGTGTTACTTACTTTGATTAGTTGATTCATTACACTATCTAGTGAAGATCCATGATTTCATCCTTGAAATTACTTCTTTTGGTTAGATCTTCAAGAACACCAAGAACACACACTAGTTCTTGGACCTTAAACACCCCTAAAGGTTTCTAATTCGTAAGTATCTCTTCCATCTTCTAGTTAAGCTTGTGAATCAATCCTTTTCTAGACTTAAAACATCATATTATGCATGAACACAAAGAGTGTGCGGTCGTACACCCTTCATATGGTCGTACACCCCTTGTTTAGTGCATATTTGGCCTCAAACTCATTATATACTCCAACACAAGATCAAGAACACTTAGGGGATGCTAGATAGAGCCTTAGACCACCCTTTTTGACATGTTCTTCAAGGAGTGTACGACCGTACACTCAATGGTCGTACACACAAGTCGTCGTACACCACTTGGCCGTACACACACTAGTGTGGCCATAAACCCATTTTATGCAATCCTTTGTACTTATAACACTTCAATCTTAGTGTTTCCTAGTTCCTAAGGTGTTTTTCTTGCATGGTTAGTTGTATAAACACTAATTATATCCATATATGTATCTTTATATGCTAAATAGGATATGTGTGTGTGCTCAAGTCTTCACTTGACACTTATCTTCCTATACCGATTTTACATTCGCATCACTCACTACAGGTGGGTTCATACCCCTTAATCTACCTTTTAAATGATTTTAAATGCTTTTATGGAGGGATACAAGCTGATAACATTATAGTTGTTATATCAATCACATGTGATTAATAACTATTAAACAAGTGGATTTTCTTATACTTCAACTGTTTTATCAAACAAAGTCTTCAAAACATTTTATAAACTGACATCAAGTCCTCTGTTACCATTCAAATGGTTAAAACTCTTTTATATGTTAAACTTTTTATTAAACTCTTTTAAACTTATATATATTGTCAAAATCATGTTTATATAGATATAGTTATATAAGTAAGGTTGAAAGGACTTAGGACTGATAACTCACTTTATTTCATGTTCCTTGTTTCGTTGTGGACTTAGGGTATCCGGTTATTTGTCCGAGTGTCGTTTGAATCTTATTTGTAACAACTCAAATTTTTCAAACAAATTTTTCATTTTTAAAACATAATTAATTCCATTTAAAACAAGGCATAAGTAGTTAAGTATTCTGTCAAATACATATATATTCAAAATCCCAAGATCCTAAAAACCATCTTCAGTGTGTATCGATCACGCCGGCGCCTTCCCACGGTCCTCGCTAGTACCTGAAATACATGCACAACAACTGTAAGCATAAATGCTTAGTGAGTTCCCCAATATACAACTTATGCACATACGCCTTTCCAGGCCCGACCTTCCGGTCCATGTGTCTCAGGGGACTTCCGTCCCTGCTGGGTAAACCTTCCGGCCTTACCCACGCCGACCTTCCGGTCCATCACACATCATATCGCCTTCCGGCCCATAACATAATCGCCTTCCGGCCCATAATATAATCGCCTTCCGGCCCATAATATAATCGCCTTCCGGCCCATAACATACATAGCACATATAACAGATAACTTACCACATATAGCATACATATCACATATCATATCCGACCTTCCGGTCACACAGTCAAACCCTTCCGGGTACAGTATAGTGAGAAGACTCACCTCGTAAATGCTGAAAGCTAGCAACTCCTGAAATCACTCGTGCACAAACCAACGAGCTACAACCCTCCTATAACATTACATAACTCATTAGCACTCATATCATCTAAGTGTGACTATCCCTAAGAAGTCAGACTTAGGTCAACTCTGGTCAACGGTCAACTCGACTGGACTCGGCGAGTACCATGGCGACTCGGCGAGTCTAGACGTCCTCCAACTTACTGAGATTCCTTATCTACTCGTCGAGTACCCTCCTCGACCCGACGAGTTACTCCTGGAAGAATCGCGGGGCCACCCCGACTCCACTCGCCGAGTCTGATGAACAACTCGGCGAGTCCCAGTAAATCTTCAAGCTACTCGCCGAGTCTGAAGAACAACTCGGCGAGTCCATGCCATGCAGACGAGTAACTGCTTCCTGAGATAGGTCTCGTCCCGAAGTACACATGCATGGGACCTTTTGGACCTCTAAAGGTCCTACTACACGATTATAGTCGTGGGGTAACAAGGCACTACTTCATCAAATCACTAAATGGGTTCTATAAACCCTAATTTCATAAATACATCAATATAGCAGAGCATACACGAACTCTTACCTGGATGATGTATTCTCTGTATTCCCAATCCTCAGAATGTGACCCCTTGCTGCTCTTTTAGCCAATCCTTCCTCTTCCTTGCACAACCACTCTTCTATAACCAACAATGGCCTAAGATCCTTGCTCCAGCTGCACTAAATCGATTTAGGGTTCTTCTCAGAAGGCTAAAACGAACAATGACGGCCAATGGGTCCCTTTTATACGTCCCAAACCTGAACGGTTAGGGTTTCCGCTAAACAGCGTCGACTCGCCGAGTCCATACCTGGACTCGTCGAGTCCAGTCGCGATCCCGCGACTAAGTCTGCGATCCTACTCGGCGAGTCTAGGCTCCAACTCGCCGAGTCCCCTCTTAAACCACCCAAAAACATAATTTAATAATACCTGAGATTTCGGGCTGTTACAACTCTCCCCCACTTGGATTAGACTTCGCCCTCGAAGTCTCACTCTGCAAATAGTTCCGGATGCTGCTCCCGCATTTCGCGCTCCGGTTCCCAAGTCATTTCTGATCCCTTACGGTGTTGCCATTGAACCAACACCAGAGGTACTTCCTTGTTCCTCAGAACTTTGATCTTCCGATCCCTGATCGCCACTGGTCTCTCCGCGTAATTCAGGCTCGCATCCACCTGAATATCCTCCAATGGAACCACTGCCGACTCATCGGCTATGCACTTCCTCAACTGCGATACATGAAAAGTGTCATGGATCTGACCCAACTCCGCTGGCAACTCCAACCGATAGGCTACCCGGCCTACCCTTGCAACCACACGAAATGGCCCAATATACCGGGGCCCCAATTTGCCCCTCTTCCTGAATCGAATCACTCCTTTCCAAGGAGAGACCTTCAGGAGAATGAAGTCGCCGACTTGAAATTCAAGCTCGGATCGGCGCCTGTCTGCATAACTCTTCTGTCGGCTCTGGGCAGTCAATAATCTTTGTCTCACTTGTTGAATCTGCTCTGTCGTCTGGAGTATGATCTCCGTGCTGCCCATCACTCTCTGTCCCACCTCTCCCCAGCAAATGGGAGTCCGACACCTCCTACCATACAACAGCTCGAAAGGCGGCATACCAATGCTCGAATGATGACTGTTGTTGTAGGAGAACTCTGCCAATGGTAAATACGCATCCCAACTACCCCCGAAGTCTAACACACACGCTCGGAGCATGTCCTCCAGCGTCTGAATTGTCCGCTCGCTCTGACCGTCTGTCTGGGGATGGTATGCGGTACTAAAATGCAATTTAGTACCCAGCTCCTCATGGAATTTCTTCCAAAATCTGGAAGTAAAGCGCACATCACGGTCTGACACAATCGAGATCGGCACCCCGTGCCGAGATACCACCTCTCTCACGTAGATCTCCGCCAACTTCTCCGCCGAAGAACTCTCACTGATGGCAAGGAAGTGTGCACTCTTCGTCAACCTATCCATAATCACCCAAATTGCGTCTACTCCCCTAGCAGTCCTCGGCAATTTGGTGATAAAATCCATAGTGATCTGTTCCCACTTCCACTCGGGGATCTCCAATGGCTGTAACTTGCCATGTGGTCTCTGGTGCTCAGCCTTAACCCTACGGCAGGTCAAGCACCTCTCAACGAACCATGCCACGTCCCTCTTCATACAGGGCCACCAATATTCCTTCCTTAAATCCAAATACATCTTTGTAGCACCGGGATGGATCGAGAATTTCGATCTATGAGCCTCTTCCATCAACGTAATACGCGTACCGCCCACGAACGGTACCCAAATCCGACCCTGAAACGTCATAAGGCCTCGACTATCCTTGACAAACTCTGAGATTAACCCCACAACCCGCTCTTTCTTCTGCATTTCTGGTCGCACAGCCTCTGCCTGGGCCCCACGAATAGCGTCCAATACTGGAGTCATCACAGTCAGTCTCAAGCATACATCTCGCAATGGAGTGCTCTCCGCCCTGCGGCTCAATGCATCGGCTACCACATTAGCCTTACCTGGGTGGTACAGGATCTCACAATCATAATCCTTGACCACATCCAACCACCTCCTCTGACGCATATTTAGGTTGGGTTGATCCATCAAATACTTCAAACTCTTATGGTCCGTATATATCGTACATCGAACCCCATACAGGTAGTGACGCCAAATTTTGAGAGCGAACACTACTGCCCCCAACTCTAAATCATGCGTGGGATATCTCGTCTCATGAGGCTTCAGCTGCCTTGACGCATAAGCTATCACATGACCCCTCCGCATCAACACTGCACCCAATCCCGAAATCGATGCGTCGCAATATACCACGAAATCTTCCATCCCCTCTGGAAGAGCTAATACCGGGGCTTCGCACAATCTCTGGTGAAGTGTCTCAAAGGAGGTCTGCTGCTCGGGCCCCCATGAGAATGTAACACCCTTCCGGGTCAATCTGGTGAGTGGCACTGCGATCTTGGAGAAATCCTTGATGAATCTCCGATAATACCCTGCCAACCCCAGGAAGCTCCTGATCTCAGAGGGTGACTTCGGCACCTCCCAACTCATCACCGCCTCAACCTTGGCCGGATCGACCAATATCCCTTTCTGATTGACAACATGTCCTAGAAAGTGGACCTCTCGCAGCCAGAAGTCACATTTGGAAAACTTTGCATATAGCTTCTCCGACCTCAATACCTCAAGGACCTCCCTCAAATGCTCCTCATGCTGCTCTCTAGATCTTGAATACACCAGAATGACGTCGATGAATACAATCACTGACCGATCCAACATCGGTCTGCATACCCTGTTCATGAGATCCATGAACACAGCCGGGGCATTGGTGAGTCCAAAAGGCATCACCACAAACTCATAATGTCCATATCGCGTCCTAAACGCTGTCTTCTGGACGTCTTCATCCCGTACTCTCACCTGATGGTATCCTGACCTCAGATCGATCTTGGAAAACCAAGATGCTCCCTGCAACTGATCGAATAAATCATCGATCCTCGGCAACGGGTAACGGTTCTTGACCGTTAGCTTGTTCAACTCCCGGTAATCAATGCACATCCGGTGTGAACCATCCTTCTTTTTGACGAACAGAATAGGTGCTCCCCATGGCGAGCTGCTCGGCCGAATGAATCCCTTCCCCAGCAACTCCTGGAGTTGCGAGGACAACTCTTGCATCTCTGGAGGTGCAAGACGATAGGGCACTTTGGCAATAGGCGCTGCCCCCGGAACCAGATCGATACTAAACTCTACTTGCCTCACAGGCGGTACTCCCGGCAACTCCTCGGGAAAGACATCTGAAAATTCGCGCACCACCGGAACTTCCTCAACTGACTTCGGTTTCTCGGAAACCTCCCGCGTATCCATCACATACGCCACAAAACCTTTACAGCCCTGCCGTAGACACTGCCTCGCCCTAGCGGCCGAACAAAAAGCTGATCCCGAACGGGTACCCTCACTGTACACCGAAAGAACTCCCCCTCTAGGGTCTCGTATAGTCACCAACTGACGCTCACAGTCGATGACAGCACCGAACCGGCTCAGCCAGTCCATGCCCACGATGACACAGACATCCCCCATCACGATAGGAATCAGATCAATTGGGAATCCAATCCCGAAAATCTCTAGTACACATCCCCGAAGAACCTCCGTAGCACAAATCACCTTCTCGTCAGCTATAGAAACTCTCAAAGGTCGACTCAACGACTCACGACTAACGCCGATATGCTGACTAAAGGCTAAGGACACAAAGGACCTACTCGCACCCGAGTCAAATAACACTAAGGCAGGCACAGAGTTCACAAGGAAAGTACCTACGCGCATAATAACATAAGCATAACATATCGACATTAAAATAATTACATGAATTACAACATACCTGCCACAACATCGGGCGCAACGCGGACCTCTTCCGCAGTCAGCTGAAAGGCTCTTCCCCGAGCCCTCGGGGCCTCGGCCTTCACCGGTCGAGTCGCAGTAACTCCGGCAGCAGGTGCAGATCCCTGAAGAAGCTGAGGGCACTCGGCCTTCCTATGGCCAGTCTGGTTGCAATGAAAGCAAACCGTAAATCCCTTGGGGCACTCCCTAGCAATGTGCCCCTCCTTGCCACACTTGTAGCAAGCACCAGATCGACATGCTCCATCATGACTCTTGCCGCACTTCCCGCAAGTGCGACCCTTCGAACCTCCTGTCCTCGAATCAGCGGACTTGGTCCGCTTGGCTGCCGGCTGGAACTGAGCCGGTCGCCGATCCACCCGCTGAGACTCGGCCTCCTCCCTAGCCTGGGTCTCCAACTCGATCTCGCGCTTCCTGGCATTCGCCTGAAGCTCAGCAAAAGTATGGTAAGTGGAGTTTGACACAAACTCCCGAATATCCCTCCTCAAGACACCCAAGTATCGGCTCATCCGAGCCTGCTCTGAGGACACCAGCTCAGGGCAAAACATCGCCCTCTCATGAAACTTCCGTGTAATCACCGCAACAGAATCGGTACCCTGCTTGAGGGTTAAGAACTCCTGCACCAATCGTTCCCTCTCCACCGGGGGAACGTACTCATCCCTGAACATGGCAGTAAACCCCTCCCATGTCACCGCTGTAGTCTCTGCCAAAGTGAAATTCGCTGTCACGAACTTCCACCAGTCCTTCGCTCCCAGACGGAGCTGGTTCAAAGCGAACCGTACCCTCAGGTGCTCCGGGCATGAACAAGTATAGAAGCACCCCTCTATATCCGCGATCCACCTCATCGCAGCAATCGGATCCTGCGTCCCATCGAACTCTGGTGGCTTCGTGTTGCTGAACTCTCGGAACAGCAATGAGTCGCCCCCCTGTGGCCTAGCAGCGGCCACAGCTGCGGTAGCTGCAGCGGTTGCAGCCTCAGTCAATGCGGCGTACCGCTCGTCGAACGTCTCCATCAGGGTGGTCTTGATAGACCCAAACATCTCCGGGATCTCGGCCCGGATCGCCGCCGCCACCTCCTCATGAATCATTTGACGAATATCCTCGTCACTCACACCGCTCGTACTCGCTCCGTGGCGTGGTCTAACCATGATGTCTCTGAAATACAACATAAAACTATCAGAGACTCCATCAAGTGTAATTGCACTTGATAACGCAACCTTACCCCGTCCCCGATATCCAGGGATTCTTACTTGGGTCTCCCACTGACCCGGTGTCCTCGGTAGTACGGGCCAATACTACCGATCACACCGCATCAGTGTTCATCCCAAGTCCTCCTCCCCAAACTTCGGATAGTGAGTACTCTACTTCTAATATGCACTATCTACCCGCATACTAGCAAAGCATCTCATATAAGCAAACTTCCCTAGACTAAGGCATCACAAATCAGGCCACTCTAGTCCTATCATGAATACCTAGTCTTCTAGCATGCATAACAATTCACATCATATAATATTGTAAGGTATTTTGGGGATCTTTACCGTTCGGGCGCTGACTGATCGTACACACTGCTTCTTTCTTGCTTACCACAAAACCATTTACAAAAGTTTATGCCTTTATTTGAAAAGTTTCCTCAAATCCTCGGTTTGAGTTCAGTTACCCCCGAAGGTGCACCCGAATCCCTCAAACCAAGGCTCTGATACCAATTGTAACAACTCAAATTTTTCAAACAAAATTTTCATTTTTAAAACATAATTAATTCCATTTAAAACAAGGCATAAGTAGTTAAGTATTCTGTCAAATACATATATATTCAAAATCCCAAGATCCTAAAAACCATCTTCAGTGTGTATCGATCACGCCGGCGCCTTCCCACGGTCCTCGCTAGTACCTGAAATACATGCACAACAACTGTAAGCATAAATGCTTAGTGAGTTCCCCAATATACAACTTACGCACATACGCCTTTCCAGGCCCGACCTTCCGGTCCATGTGTCTCAGGGGACTTCCGTCCCTGCTGGGTAAACCTTCCGGCCTTACCCACGCCGACCTTCCGGTCCATCACACATCATATCGCCTTCCGGCCCATAACATAATCGCCTTCCGGCCCATAATATAATCGCCTTCCGGCCCATAATATAATCGCCTTCCGGCCCATAACATACATAGCACATATAACAGATAACTTACCACATATAGCATACATATCACATATCATATCCGACCTTCCGGTCACACAGTCAAACCCTTCCGGGTACAGTATAGTGAGAAGACTCACCTCGTAAATGCTGAAAGCTAGCAACTCCTGAAATCACTCGTGCACAAACCAACGAGCTACAACCCTCCTATAACATTACATAACTCATTAGCACTCATATCATCTAAGTGTGACTATCCCTAAGAAGTCAGACTTAGGTCAACTCTGGTCAACGGTCAACTCGACTGGACTCGGCGAGTACCATGGCGACTCGGCGAGTCTAGACGTCCTCCAACTTACTGAGATTCCTTATCTACTCGTCGAGTACCCTCCTCGACCCGACGAGTTACTCCTGGAAGAATCGCGGGGCCACCCCGACTCCACTCGCCGAGTCTGATGAACAACTCGGCGAGTCCCAGTAAATCTTCAAGCTACTCGCCGAGTCTGAAGAACAACTCGGCGAGTCCATGCCATGCAGACGAGTAACTGCTTCCTGAGATAGGTCTCGTCCCGAAGTACACATGCATGGGACCTTCTGGACCTCTAAAGGTCCTACTACACGATTATAGTCGTGGGGTAACAAGGCACTACTTCATCAAATCACTAAATGGGTTCTATAAACCCTAATTTCATAAATACATCAATATAGCAGAGCATACACGAATTCTTACCTGGATGATGTATTCTCTGTATTCCCAATCCTCAGAATGTGACCCCTTGCTGCTCTTTTAGCCAATCCTTCCTCTTCCTTGCACAACCACTCTTCTATAACCAACAATGGCCTAAGATCCTTGCTCCAGCTGCACTAAATCGATTTAGGGTTCTTCTCAGAAGGCTAAAACGAACAATGACGGCCAATGGGTCCCTTTTATACGTCCCAAACCTGAATGGTTAGGGTTTCCGCTAAACAGCGTCGACTCGCCGAGTCCATACCTGGACTCGTCGAGTCCAGTCGCGATCCCGCGACTAAGTCTGCGATCCTACTCGGCGAGTCTAGGCTCCAACTCGCCGAGTCCCCTCTTAAACCACCCAAAAACATAATTTAATAATACCTGAGATTTCGGGCTGTTACATTATTTATATATTATGCATATATGTATAGATATAAAATTTGTTACATCAGTTAAGCACCTTTGGGTAGCAAAGGTGTACAAACATACTCAGTCATTCAGACAACATTACTAGAAAACTCTAATAGGTATAGTTTAGGGAATTACTACGCACTATTTCTAGTACAATGAAACATACAAGAGTCAGTTCATCTATGAGTCAATACAAACTTACTGTTATGAGAATCAGAAAGAGCATACTATGATGAGAAACTAAGAGAACATACACTACACTATACAAGAGAACATATTATACACTAGAACAAAGAGAACATACAATACACTAGAACATACTATACAAATACTAGAATACTATAACATTAATGTGAGCCACTACTTCATGGCATGGCAATCTACTGTCGTGTCACGTTTTGTAACTAGAGTCTCCTGGAGGGAGAGCATGAGTTTGTGTATAGATCTATACAGGACTGACCGTCCTACACCTTGTTTCTAGCTACAGTGGGGCCTGCAGGTCTACGGGTGACAAATGTCATACCATTTCGACGTCTTTGATCGTCATGTTTAATAGTCAATCAAGTATGGTTACAACCTCCTCACATTTTACCTTAATTAACAAACTAGTTTAAGGTAGTTAGTACATTGGTAGTTACTTATATACAATACTATAGTACATCGTTATTTTCCCATTGCATTCACATTATGATCTTCTCACATAAACGGTAATGTAAACTATATTTTGGTAATGATAGTCATACTTGGGAAAGATACACACTTTTTCGAACAAACAACATACAAAACATTCAGGCCTTGGTAGAAGGTTACTTTTTAGAAAATATAGGATTTTCTAGGAGATACAAACATTTACTACAAACACTTACAAACATTTACATCAAACATTTTCAAACGCTTTCATACAAACAATGACACTAAAATACTTATGAACTCACTAGCTTTAATGCTGATCTACGCTTTCAAAATAACTTATATTCTCAGGTCACCAGTAGTCAGGTACCGATGACCAAGTTTTGAGAAGACGGAGCTTTCAAGACTCGTCTTTATTTTGATTATAAATTTTTGGTGTCCTATAAACTATTCACAAAACACACTTGTATTAAATTATATTATTAATCTAATGGATGATGTTGTTGCTTGTTTACTATTATGCATTGTTGTGATACTGTACATGACGACCTCCGCCCCAGAACGTTTCCGTCGTTCCGGTTTTGGGGTGTGACACTCAACCTCGGGTGTTGAGATTCCATCATTCTCATAGGCAGACAACATCGGGTTGTATGGGATCATTCTCTTTATACTCTCACAAACAATTAACACACATGCTTAATACAAGATCAGACACAAACATATCAAACTATTTTTCAGAAAATATCGGATTTTCTGGTGCTTACAAAGTAATATAAAACATTTTCTCAAACATGCTTATGAATTCACCAACATTTTTATGTTGACCTTTTTAAATTAACTTGTATTCTCAAGAAACCATTAAGCAAGTTGGGCAGAAAGAATTCATGGATATTTTGTTATGTTTTGTTTCATCATACTTTGAATATTTTGGCATGTAATATTGGAATACAATATTGATGTAAACCAATGACAGTTGTAATATTACATGTGTTATGATGATGATGATGTTATGTTTCAATTATATACTTTGTGATGATACTACAAGAATGAAGTCACCCAAGCCCCCGGATGTTTCCTCCGTCTGGTTCGGGGGTGTGTGTAACACCGTAAATTTCAAAACAATTTTTCATTTAAAAATAATCGTTTAATTCTTAAAACACTTTTCTTAAAATCTCATTCATAATAGAATTACAAAAACATAACTCCATTTTCACTTGCCTAATAAACCAGGATCCTCAAAACATGACTCTTTCTCTGGTGTGTACAATCGAGCCGGTGTCGTCCCGTGATCCTGAGAGAAACCTGAAACACATAACACAAAACACTGTAAGCATGAAGCTTAGTGAGCTCCCCAAAATACCACACATAACACATATTAGCCACTCGAGGCTATAACTTTGTGGGTCCGTGGACCCTACTCTATGAACCTTCTAGTTCTAACTCTGTGAACCCTCCGGTTCTAACTCTAGGAACCTTCCGGTTCTAACTCTGTAAACATGCACAACATAAATCACATAGAAATAATGCAGTACAACACATAACATACATATCATACAAATATTCTGTCACATAACCCTGGTTACCTACTCAAGGTAAAGTATAGTGAGAAGACTCACCTGGCAAACAGGAAGCAGATATCCTCACGCTTGCATCTCGAACTCGCCACCATCTATCACATAAGGCAAATGCTCTCTTGAACATAACTCTCGAGACTAGACTCAATCCTCTCTTGGCACCCTCTTAAGGGTAAAAGACCATTTTACCCCCTTCTTGGCCCAAAAGGCCACATTGCTGACCAAACCCTAAAAGTCAACAAAAGTTAACGGTCAAACTTTGACCCAACTCGCTGAGTGCACTCCGGTGACTCGGCGAGTACACACATGTCCACTAACTCTTTATCCCGCTTGGTACGTCGAGTCCCTCCCTATGCTCGACGAGTCATACCAGACAGGAATCGTGGGGCCACCCCGACTCAACTCGCCGAGTCTCAAGAACAACTCGGCGAGTACCGCCTTGAACTCCAGTCCTCTAACTCCCTCCTGACTCACTAAGTCATCCCCCAACTCGGCAAGTCTATTCACTGAGCAATTTAAGTGAAACCCTAACCCTACTCGCCGAGTCTCAAGAACAACTCGGCGAGTTCATGCCATGCACAAACTCTACTGACCTCCTGAGGTCCGATCTGTTTCCCCAAACCATAGATCTGGCTTCCCCAAGCATGAATGTCACGTAAAGTTCGAAACTTGATGCTTGTATAACCACAACAAGGCATCAAAAGGAGATTTAGTCCTAAAAATGGCAACCTAAGGCCAATAACCCCAAACTGGTCCATAAAGCTCCAAGGGTCAAGGTCTCTGGACCTCTTTGAGTCCAGATCCAAAGCACAAACTCGAAGAGGGACCATTTGCTTCACATAATCACTCTCCAAAGGGGTTAGAAAACCCTAAATCTAATGATGAACACCAAAACTGAAGGAGGTTCGAACCATTACCTCAAAATGATGTCTCTGAACTCTGGAACTGCTTGAATCGCACCTCCTCTTTGCTCTTGTCACCTTTTTCTTGCTAAACCAAGGGTTCAAGGATCAAAAGCGACTTCTTCTCCCTCACAACGATTTGGCTCACTTAGGGTTCTCTCAAGGGACTGGTAGCCGCAATAGGAGGCTATAAATGACCTTAAATAGGCTCCAAACCCGGGGGATTAGGGTTTCATTAAACAGTGTGGACTCGCCGAGTCTGGACGTGAACCCGGATGAACATCCGCGACCCTACTCGGCGAGTCTTGGCTCCAACTCGCCGAGTTCCTCCTCAAACTCCAAAATAATTAAATAAAATAATATACTTGGGAAACCAAGATGTTACAATTCCCCCCCCCCCCCCACTAGAATCAGACTTCGCCCTCGAAGTCTCACTCTGGAAACAACTCCGGATGCTGCTCACGCATCTCACGCTCCGGCTCCCAAGTAAGCTCTGACCCCTTCCGGTGTTGCCACAGGACCTGCACTAGAGGCACCTTTTTGTTCCTCAGAACCTTGATCTTTCAATCCCGAATAGCCACCAGTCTCTCAACGTAGTTCAGGCCCACATCCACCTGAATATCCTCTAATGGCACTACGGCTGACTCATCGGCTATACACTTTCGCAGCTGCGACACATGGAAAGTGTCATGGATCTGACCTAGCTCTGCAGGTAGCTCCAACCAGTAGGCTACCCTGCCTACCCTCGCGATCACCCGAAAAAGACCGATATATCGGGGCCCCAACTTGCCCCTCTTCCTGAATCGGATCACTCCTTTCCAAGGAGAGACCTTCAGGAGTACAAAGTCACCGACCAAAAATTCGAGCTCGGACCGACGCCTGTCCGCATAACTCTTCTGGCGACTCTGAGCGATCAACAACCTCTGCCTGACCTGTTGTATCTGCTCTGACGTCTGAAGCACGATCTTTGTACTTCCCATCACACGTTGCCCTACCTCTCCCCAGCAAATGGGGTCCGATACTTCCTTCCCTACAACAGCTCAAAGGGTGGCATACAGATGCACTAATGATGGCTGTTGTTGTAGGAAAAATCTGCCAAGGGCAAATACGGGCCACAATTTCCCCCCAAAATCTAATACACAAGCCCGAAGCATATCCTCGAGCGTCTGAATCGTTCGCTCGCTCTGAAGTGTCTACAGACATCACCATGGTAAACTCTAGCTCATTTCTCATATTCATCTCCGATACCGAGCACCAGGTCAGCTTTTGGCCCCACAGCTGAACCCCCAAAGGTCACACATAACATGATCCAAAATATCTCACTAACTTCCTCCCCGTGACCACTATCACGGCCCAGTGACACGCAAGTCACGAAATTCCCTTTTCCTCAAAGAAAACAATCCAATCGAAGATCGACTCAGCTCTAACCTCTGGCGTCTGCTGCGCATATTCTCCCGCGCGCCTCGTTGACCCTCCCGACAGAGACGGAGACCCCAGTCTCGCCTCGGTTTAACCACTAGGCTCCATAAACTCAACACTAGGGCTACTCAAGCCTAAAACTCTTCTGTATCATGCACTTATCGGAGAACACTCCCTCATCACACTCTCTTGCCGTCTAGTGGGTACTATGGCTTCCCGCAACATTACGACAGCCTCTGACTAGTGAGTACTATGGCTCCCCGTAGTACCACGACTCCCTCCCTCTGACTTGTGAGTAATATAGCTCCCCGTAGCATCACAGCACCCTCTGACTGGTGAATACTACGGCGCCCCGTAGTATCACAACTCTATCTGGCTTGTGAGTACTACGGCTCCCCGTAGCATCACAACACCCTCTGACTGGTGAATACTACGGCTCCCCGTAGCTTCACCCTATACTCTCATTCTCATTACAACGCCACACTATGCTCACTAACTCATGCACCGAAGACTATCATAGATAGTTACACACACACTTGCCCCAATATGCATTACAGACTCTGGCGGCAACCACCATAACACAGAACCTACCTCTGCGGAGATCCACTTCCTTAAATAATCCCTCTTGATGACAATACACGAAGGGCTCCCACTGGAACCATAGATACATGATACATCACTAGTCATCTTAAACCCAAGACTCTAAATAACTCCGAAATCGGGATGCTATACGCGGAAACCACATAACACCATAACAGAGCATCACAATGTCCTGCCTTTACCACTGATTCCCTTAATCCTGGCACCATACACATACAACAATACATTTCCTCTAAATCCCATAATAATTTCCTATTTCACTCAATGCGCAACTTAAGCGCATCCAAACACTCAATTGGAATACAAGGAAGGCGCTAACTCTTTAGAACACACTGATGATCCTCTGAAACCCTTTCCACTACTGCTCAAAATCCAAGCAAAAATACACATCCCAGCCCGTACTCGACAATCTTCTACCCATATTTCAACCCAGAAGTTCTCAACTGCCCATACCATCATTATGAGTCTTCCACTTGAAACGACTATGACCACCACCAGATTCCTGACCATTGACCACCCGTCGTGGAGACACCCATCCTTCTCTCAGACATATACCACATGCATTATCTCGCCCTGCACCTTTCCTTGATCACCAATGACCCCGATCTCATAAATTCAAGCCGCAGGTTTCTGAATCCAACCCCTAACCGCTCTTGCACAAATCTCTAGTTCTCTCAATAAACCACCCGGTTCTCCCCCACTTAGGGTTCGAACCATCACTATCTGACACATCAACAATCTCACAAACTATTTTCACCAGCAATAACGCACCTGCCCCTGGAAAGTGCTACGCAATGCCCGATCATCCCCTTTAAGGATATCAATCAATCTTATATACTCTGAACCTCAGATGAAATCCTCAAGAACTTCTCGTCACAACTGCCTCTAGTCGTTCCAAGTCTCGTACCAATCCAGTACCAAACAACTCAACTGTCCAATAACATCACTGACTCATAAACTGGACCACGAAATCATCATACTCCCCCACCTCGACTCATCAACCGACGTTCCAACACATGGATCATCCCAAGAACAGGGACCCACTCCCATATTCAATACCCAACATAGATAGAAAAACCACTACACTGATAAACTCGACTGGACTCCCCACGATACCTCTACAATACACCCTACTATACTCAAATAGGTGTAACGTGGTCCTCAACTATCTCAGTCCCAACTGACTAACTGCTCATGGTAAATAACTGCCTCGCGGCACACACGCTACCTGATACTCTGATGGAAAATCATCATCAATGACAACCTGCAGGGTTTACCCCCAAACCCAAAACTTAAACATCATGTCTCTCATGTTTCGCACACGAACATAAATAGCACCACCCAGGTCATAGAAGGTGACATCTCCTCTATCGACTGATTTCTCAACTCAGACCGAAATTCTCCCCTCCCTCTGAGTCCTTACCAAAATACTCTGAAAGGCTCTCGACCTCCCTCTCAAGGGACGCCTCTTCGAACTTAATCATGGCCCACTGGCCTAAAACCCATAGCGTCCAATCTCTACCTCATCAATCATGACCGGATCACTAGAGAACTACAAGCATCATTCACTACGAACCATGGTACTTATCCCATGACATCTGTTCTCAATATGCTCCGGTGTATGGTACCTGAACCATAGCATCACTCCTCCATCCAATCCGATGTATGGTACTCGAACCATAACATCACTCCTCCATCCGCTCCGATGTATGGTACTCGAACCATAACTTCACTCCTCGATCCGCTCCGATGTATGGTACTCGAACCATAACATCACTCCTCAATCTGCTCCGATGTATGGTACTCGAACCATAACATCACTCCTTAATCCGCTCCGATGTATGGTACTCGAACCATAACATCACTCCTCAATCCGCTCCGATGTATGGTACTCGAACCATAACATCACTCCTCAATCCGCTTTGATGTATGGTACTCGAACCATAACATCACTCCTCAATCTGCTCCTTAGAACCTTCAGAATACTCCCTGTATCAAGTATGGGTCCTCTACTTTCAGTAGTATGGGCCCATACTACCTGCCACATCTACCCATACTTTCCACACGGACTATCCCGGAGCTCCTAAGTAGCTGCTCGACCTTCTCGTTCACTAATTCCGTCGCGCGTGCTCGCTCCCCAGTGAAATTCTCTACTCTGCCAGCGCACTCATCTGGCTAAGGTTACTCCCTAGGCTCTTCCTAGATTCCACACTTCTCTGCCATCAGCTGCTAAAGAGCTCCTAATGATGCCAACCATCTACCTCCTGAATATCGTCATATTCGCTTGGTAGCTGACTCCCATCATCGAGAGTTCCACAAAGCACGAAGCAAGCAGCATTCGAGCATCAAAGAATACATAGGACTCACTCTAGGTGATAACTCCGCTTGCTCTGCTCATCCTCGAAAGTACCACCGAACTCTGCAACTCTTCCCCTCGCAGGTTCTAACTATTCTTTCGCTAAGTACCACGGTACTCATCTAGGTATCTCCACTAGATTACTCCTCTACTCAAATCCCCTAAAGGATTCCAACTAAATATTCTCACTCATCACATACTCAAAAGCACATCGCATATAACAACAATTCCTAGGCTAAGGCATCACAAATCAGGCCACTCTAGTCCTACGATATGAAATACCTAGCCTGTCTCTAGCATGCAATAATATCTCATAAAGTGCATCATAAATATCTCATAACACAAAAGTAAGGGTATTTTGGGAAATCACCGTTCGGGCTCTGGCTGATTGTACACACTACTCTTTCTTGCTTTCTCTTTGAACTCTTATTCGCTTTAGAAAATTATTTCTTTGAAAACTTTTCTTACTTCCTCAGTTTGAGTCCAGATTTACCCAAAGGTGCATCCGAATCCCTCAAACCAAGGCTCTGATACCAACTTCTAACACCGTAAATTTCAAAACAATTTTTTTATTTAAAAATAATCATTTAATTCTTAAAACAATTTTCTTAAAATCTCATTCATAATCGAATTACAAAAACATAACTCCATTTTCACTTGCATAATAAACCAAGATCCTCAAAACATGACTCTTTCTCTGGTGTGTACAATCGAGCAGGTGCCGTCCCGTGATCCTGAGAGAAACCTGAAACACATAACACAAAACACTGTAAGCACGAAGCTTAGTGAGCTCCCCAAAATACCACACATAACACATATTAGCCACTCGAGGCTATAACTCTTTGGGTCCGTGGACCCTACTCTGTGAACCTTCCGGTTCTAACTCTGTTAACCCTCCGGTTCTAACTCTGGGAACCTTCCGGTTCTAACTCGGTAAACTTGCACAACATAAATCACATAGAAATAACGTAGTACAACACATAACATACATAGCATACAAATACTCTGTCACATAACTCTGGTTACCTACTCAAGGTAAAGTATAGTGAAAAGACTCACCTGGCAAGCAGGAAGCAGATATCCTCACGCTTGCATCTTGAACTCGCCACCATCTATCACATAAGGCAAATGCTCTCTTGAACATAACTCTCGAGACTAGACTCAATCCTCTCTTGGCACCCTCTTAAGGGTAAAAGACCATTTTGATGGGTTTTGGTCCTAAGAACATCCTATGTACTCATACAAACCCTAATGCTTGGATCTAGGTTTCTCTATTATACATGCAAGTTATCCAAGACTATAAACCCTAGATCTAGAATATGATAACCAATATAACATATAATAAGGGTTTAGATCATACCTTGATTGTTATATAGCAATATCAATCCCAATTCCTCCTTATGTTGACTTTAGAAAGCTTAGAGTCACAAATGTCACTCCTCTAATGGTTCACAAACACCAAGAGCAAGAGGATGAGGAGGAGAGAGGATGGAGGCTGCCCAAAACGTGTTCTAACCCTAGAAGAGAAGTTCCCCCAAGTTTTTGAGCCTTAAGGGTTCTATATATAGCGAGGCTATTACGGTTATCTAATAAGGAAACCCTAATTTGGATGCTTAAGCCCTAAGCAACCCATGGACTCCTTTAATTAAGGCCTTGGATGATTTCCCCATGGGTTTCCCCATAGAATTCGTCCACTCCTTAATATAAGGCAATCCATGGCCCAAATTGTAATTATCTTATAATTACAGTTCCAGTCCCTTAAGTTTAATTAATATCTTTTAGTCACAAAACTAATTACCAATTAATTATTGACTAATATTAATTAAACAATATGATTTATCCTTTAATATATTATTCTCATAATATATCAAGTTGCTTTGGTGAAGGCAACCCAAAAGGACCATGCACCATCGAGTCAAGTACATACCAAAATAGGTATGGACTTAGACACTAATCCAACAGTCTCCCACTTGGATAAGTCTAATAACTATTATGCGTATGACTTCAGATCCTGATCTGCAATCGTAGCTTTCCAAAGCCGCTGTCAACTCTGATCCTATCAGATACGCGTGTCCTTTAGATAAGGGATCATATATTCCTCTATTCTAGATATCGTAAGACATGATTTCTAATCATTCTCCTTTGTACTATTTCTCAACTTCTGATTTATGACGACTGACTAATTGAACAAATCAAATTAGCCCTAGCCCGACCGAGCATTTACGTTTGTCATCACTAAATCATCGAGGGGCCCAAAGATATCGCTTTTATCCTACTTTGGATAAAAGGAACGGATAAACTTTGATACAATGCTTGCTTGCACTCACTCACCGAATCACACACAACAATATGTTTTATAACACCAAGTTACTAGTGCGTTTACATATTATCAATGTGCAACCGATTTGCAAGATACAACTCACACATCTCGGTTTCAAGAATATAAGATGTTATTGTCTCACCAATCACTCGTGACACAATCCATGGAGTGATCCAAGTGAGCGTGGGTCTAATCCAATGCTCAAATCATATTCATAAGCACTCATGAACGTTGCAGCAAACATTTTCTTATGTCTAATACTCTCTAGACAATCCACACACCAATTCACGACAGTCTTTAATCATACCTACTTCCAATATATGAACGACTGTGGTCCGTTCGAATAATTTGACTGTTCTTAACCAATTAAATTATTCAGGAAGTCAAAACATGCAAAGTGAAACACAAGAATAATACTAATCCCATATGGCCTCAACACCTTTTATTTATCACCATATCGATTACTCATTATTTGTCGTTTCGGTTAATCAACTTCTTACTTGAATTACAACACTTGTCCCATGCTTCTAGCATGCACACAATGTTTACCTATGGTTCTTACTTTGTAAAATAGATCACATTGAACACATTTCCAATCATACTCATTTCACAACTCCAAATCCTTTTTCATAAGTGAAAGAATATCAAATTCTTGCCACTTATAGAATATGCTAGATTCTAACATTTTATGCAATGATCCTTTCGTAATATCACTGCACCAAAGTCACAAAGACTATTTCCAATTATATTACAAAGTCCTCTGTCGGATATTGTTACAATACAATTCCTTAGATATGATGTCTCTCACTCAAAGTACTTTCCTTTGAACATCCTTTTGCATAAAAGTTTCTAATCTAGTCATAGATTTTCAATATTCAATTCCCAATATGGACACGTTTCCATAATTTCCATATGACAACTCATTCTTAATAGAATCTTATCTATTCATAATAATGTCGATATGGTCCATCCAATATGGAAACATTTCCATATTTTCCAATACTATACTTCCAACTACTCACAAGCGACTAATCCTCGGCGAACTTGGATTGTCCTTTGATAGTTGTTTAATTATTTTAGTCAAAACCAATTCTTGTCCTTTTTCCCTCTAAATGCGCTAGACATTTGGAAAATTTTAGAATGGTCAAATATTATAGCATTTGCAATTGATCCTATACCCGAAGCGTACGGGACACGATGCATGATGTCTTACATAAAGATTTGATACTTTATCCATCTTCTGCCATAATATTTTATTTGCTATGTTCTCAAAATTCGAATTGTGAAGAGGAATTTCGTAATCATAATCAAAATTTTAAGAACACACTATGTACCTTTGACTAAATTTATTAACATTCCACAACCTAACCCTTTAGATTTGAAATGAACCATAATATTCTCTCCCTTAATTATAGCAAAACAACTATTCAGCCCTTACAACTTTGCAAAGTATGAATCTTGTTTTCTACAATTAATATTGCCAACTTGCAATACGTGCCTTAATAATCATACAATCATAACATTTATGCTCCCACTATCATGATGATTATTATAAACATAACACTTATGCTCCCACTAGCTTTGACATGTATTCAGAAACAGTTTAACTTTGAAAATAACAATGCTTATTGAATTTCTTAAGTTCATGTTTCTAATACTTAGTGCTTTTATAATCTTTTATCAAGGCTTCTTGAACTTATACACCTTTTCCTTCGATAGTTCATATGTGTGTCTAAACAACTAAGACTAATTGCCAGACCTCACAATTCAAATTATGGAAAGGGATACCGTAACCATAATCGAATTCGAGAATGCAATTTTACAATCACTATCTTCTTAAAATCTTTCTTAGTGAAAGCATTTCCTCACAATCATTTTCATGAAGGAGGAAATCTTATGACACTTAGATTTAAACGGTGTATGTGTTCCTATCCATGTGAATTTGTTAAAACCAAAGTTTACGATAAATTCAAACTCATATGGACCGAACTTTCTTAATCTTGATTTCTTTGTCTTATGGTAGCACAGCTGCCCACCATGTCTTCCAAGTAGTTAATCAGCTCACCCTTTCCTATCAATGTACCTTTCATTGATTAAGGTGCTTTCCTTTTATGCATTCAAATGAGAAATCATAGAACTCACATGCATAATTAACTTAATTGGAACGGCACAAAAACAAAATAATGTCAACACGATAGGTTGTAAACCTCAACTCATGTGCTAGTGATGATCAATAAGGTTTATTTGATATGTTCTTGAAACCTTTCAAGATCATTAAGACTCCCACTGACTCCTTGACATATAAGATTCTCTTGTCAATAACCATTTCTTAACAAACAAATATTCAAGAGTTAGTATATCCTTTATTAAAGCACTTCATAAATTGGTCCTAGGTTGTCTTTGTCTTATCCAAGACATCACAAATTTCCACATTTGATGAATGTTATAAACCTTCTTAATACTTGTCACTCATTGTCACAATCTTAACTTTAAGACTTGTTATTGGAACGAAGTATGATTGACTTCTTGATTTAACCATTTCTTCAATCCGTGATTCCTCTTCTTAGACATACAATTGTACTAAGACTCACTTAGAGGATCAGTTGAGATATGGTTCTTAAACATTAAGACCTATCATAAAGCATAAAAGCTACTCTCCCTTCTTCTTAGAATGGAGAAACTTTTATCTTTCTGCCTACTTGATTCTTCTTATTCGTTTTGCTATTGATTTAAACCTTTTTTAATCAATTCAGAATTACACTTAATCTTATAAGTATAATCATATTCACTAAACCTTTAGTAAATCATGATGAATATCTTTGTTACTCTTATGGTGGATTTGATCAACACGCAACTTTGTGTATTCGATCTCCTAGTCCTTCACTTGACACTTTGTCAATGAATTAGTCTAATTTCCAAATATGAAATTTCTCATTCATCGTGCAACCAAGTTGCATGATTCCAAGTTTCTGTCCAATTGAAACTTGGGCGATGAGAAACTTTCCTTATTTGGTAAATTCTCCGACATAAATAACATAATAAGAACCAAATCCATTATTACTAATAATAGAAACATTCAAACATCAGTTTTTCATATACGTCATTGCAAGGATAAATAAATAAAATAAAATCAAAAATTTATTTTATTGCGGAAAAAATTTGTCCTTACAATGCAATTTATTGAAAAACTATGCTAATACATCTTTCTTAGCAATCTAATTCTAACTCTAAGTAGTAGCTCAAGAGTCTAATCTTCGAGAAATGCGATCGAAATCCATTCCTTCACGGTTAGATTCTGCTCACTTCTTCCCTTAAGCTTCCTTTCTTTTCTTCGATCCTACATCAATTGTAATATTATCACATTATGTATTAAGAATCTAGAATATAAGCTTAAAAGAGTTAGTTAATGGATTTTACCTATATTAGAGCCATACGTTTCGACTCTCCCATCTCTTAGATCTCTTAGGTAAATGGGGCAGCTTCGTCTCTAATGCCCTTTCTCTTGGAAATAAAAGCAAATTGACTCTTTTGGAACATGACATGGAACTACTTCAGACATTGCCTTTCTCTTATGATCAAACTTTTCGATCATAGCATGTCTTTCGTTGCCATTGTCTATATCCATAGAGGTCTTGAAGGCAGATTCACCAATCAACTTTGCTTTTCTATTGCGCCAAACCATTGATGATTCAGCAGCAATAAGCATATAGGTGAGATCTATAAGGGTCACGTCGTGGTTCATCATATAGTACTCTCTTACGAACTCACTATACGAGTTAGGAAGTGACTGAAGAACCCAATCAACAGCCATCTCCTCACAGACAACGGATCCCAACATTCTTAACCTATCAATGTGTGACTTCATCCCTAGGACGTGTGCACACACCGACTTTCCTTCTTTATGTTTACTTGCCAAAAGGGCTTGAGTGATCTTGAACTTTTTAAGCCTTTGAACTTGTAGGTTAGGGAGAATAATTGGAGGAGGTGGAGGAAGTGAAGCATGATTTCTTGTTCCTCGATCGAATCGTGGAATACCATCTTCATGTGGAATGCTTGTTCCACGGGATTTGGGAAGACCATAGTTGTCGAACTTTGACATCTACAAAACGGGAGAAAAACGAATTCAAGTTAGTTGATTGATTTGAGTCCTTAGCAAATCACCCAAATGAGATACTAAGGCTAGGACCCAACATAATATTCTACAACTCGGGAGAGGGAAGTCGTAACCCAAATTTCAGAACATTTGAAGGTAAGTGAATGACGATTCACTAATTTCCACCATGAAAAACGAAAAAGAAATTTAAGTTTTAAATCTATGAAAACTCCTAGATCCTTTGAGATTCATTGAACATTTCAATGGCATGTTTAAATCTCGATATGCCCCTCTAGTTTGTGACTGGGATGCCGAGGATCACAAAGCGGGTGTGAATAACCATGCAAACTTACATGGGTCCTCACATGTTACAGTCAGCTATTCGATGTGCCGGTAAACCACACACGCTCCACCGAACTATGACAAACATTGAGTCACCCTTTTCTACCTTTGCTTAGAACCATTTAGTGTGCCGGTAAACCACACACGCTCCACTAACGTCTTCGCAAGGGCACAAAGTGTAATTTCATGGAATTGCATCAATTAACTTTTGCCTAAGTAACTAAGATTGGGAATTTGAAAAACATTTAGTTACTTTAGTAATTCATTATACTTATGATGGAAGGTTTTCGTCCTATCCTACCCGTTCGGCTAACGACCCTCCACTAGTCAAGAGTGCGGTGGGTAAGAGTGGATACCCATTCAAACGCCATTTTATAGGCAATTTTCTTAAACACCCCTTATAGACTAGCTTCGTGAATGAGGCCTACTAACGGTAAGACTGACTTTACTCATACATATATATCATGTTAGACTTTTAATGTTATATATATAGTATAGGGTGTATTTTACAACTTTTAAAATACTAGGTGGTCAAATTTAACAATTATACTTTTAATTTAATTGTAAACCTAAACTTTTATGGATTTATTAAACCTCTTTTAATTACACACCTTAAGTAATTATTAAAGCCATAAGGGTGTGATTTGAACTTTTCAAAACAATACTAGGGTTTTAGAATTTAATATTCGTAAATTAAACTTTTAAATTCCAAAACTTGAGGGCAAGTTTTGAAACATTTCAAAACATTAGGGTTTAGAATTTAAATATACATCAAAATTAAACTATTAATTAAAATTTAAATTCCAAAACTTGAGGGCAAGTTTTGAAACCTTTTTCAACTATTTAAATTTCAAAACAACAAAACTTTTGAGGTTAAATTTAAACTATAATACCTACGGGGAAAATATGAAACATTTCATAACACAAGGATCAAATAACAAATTATCTAAATTAACATTTAATCACATAATTATCCATATTTGATTTATTTAATGATTTCTTGCAAAACAATTTATCAATTTAATCAAAATAATTAATCAATTATCACATAAGGAAACAAATATTTTATTAATTGATAAATATATTTAATTAGATCAAGAATATAGTTATATATATCAAAAATCAGATTAATATCGATCTAATATGATAAGGCAACTATCCTCGAACCATAAAATCACTCTTCCATCCGCTCCGATGTATGGTACTCGAACCATAACTTCACTCCTCGGTCTGCTCCGATGTATGGTACTCGAACCATGACATCACTCCTCAATCTGCTCCGATGTATGGTACTCGAACCATAACATCACTCCTCAATCCGCTCCGATGTATGGTACTCGAACCATAACATCACTCCTCAATCTGCTCCGATGTATGGTACTCGAACCATAACATCACTCCTCAATCCGCTCTGATGTATGGTACTCGAACCATAACATCACTCCTCAATCCGCTCCTTAGAACCTTCAGAATACTCCCTGTATCAAGTATAGGTCCTCTGCTTTCAGTAGTACGGGCCCATACTACCTGCTACATCTACCCATACTTTCCACACGGACTATCCCGGAGCTCCTAAGTAGCTGCTCGACCTTCTCGTTCACTAATTCCGTCGTGCGTGCTCGCTCCCCAGCAAAATTCTCTACTCTGCCAGCGCACTCATCTGGCTAAGGTTACTCCCTAGGCTCTTCCTAGATTCCCACACTTCTCTGCCATCAGCTGCTAAAGAGCTCCTAATGATGCCAACCATTTACCTCCTGAATATCGTCATATTCGCTTGGTAGCTGACTCCCATCATCGAGAGTTCCACAAAGCACGAAGCAAGCAGCATTCGAGCATCGAAGAATACATAGGACTCACTCTGGGTGATAACTCCGCTTGCTCTACTCATCCTCGAAAGTACCACCGAACTCTGCAACTCTTCCCCTCGCGGGTTCTAACTATTCTTTCGCTAAGTACCACGGTACTCATCTAGGTATCTCCACTAGATTACTCCTCTACTCAAATCCCCTAAAGGATTCCAACTAAATATTCTCACTCATCACATACTCAAAAGCACATCGCATATAACAGCAATTCCTAGGCTAAGGCATCACAAATCAGGCCACTCTAGTCCTAGGATATGAAATACCTAGCCTGTCTCTAGCATGCAATAATATCTCATAAAGTGCATCATAAATATCTCATAACACAAAAGTAAGGGTATTTTGGGAAATCACCGTTCGGGCTTAGGCTGATTGTACACACTGCTCTTTCTTGCTTTCTCTTTGAACTCTTATTCGCTTTAGAAAATTATTTCTTTGAAAACTTTTCTTACTTCCTCAGTTTGAGTCCAGATTTACCCGAAGGTGCATCCGAATCCCTCAAACCAAGGCTCTGATACCAACTTCTAACACCGTAAATTTCAAAAAAAAAAAATCTTTTAAAAATAATCGTTTAATTCTTAAAACACTTTTCTTAAAATATCATTCATAATCGAATTACAAAAACATAACTCCATTTTCACTTGCATAATAAACCCGGATCCTCAAAACATGACTCTTTCTCTGGTGTGTACAATCGAGCAGGTGCCGTCCCGTGATCCTGAGAGAAACCTGAAACACATAACACAAAACACTGTAAGCACGAAGCTTAGTGAGCTCCCCAAAATACTACACATAACACATGTTAGCCACTCGAGGCTATAACTCTGTGGGTCCGTGGACCCTACTCTGTGAACCTTCCGGTTCTAACTCTGTGAACCCTCCGGTTCTAACTCTGGGAACCTTCCGGTTCTAACTCTGGGAACCTTACAGTGTGACAGATGAGCAGTCTTTATGGGGTCGAAAAGGTCATCATAGTTAACCTCAACTATGTTAAGAGGACCTGAGGAGATTGGGATATCACTTTCAAGGATTAACTTATTTTTAGTTGAAGGAGTAGTGTTGCGGACATGATAGTCATCAAATTTAACATCGAAGCTTTCGACTATCAGTCTTGTGCGTCTGATGAGAACTCGATAGGCTACTTTATGGGTGGAGTAGCCTAGAAAAATGTCTTTATCGGATTTGGGTGCAAATTTGTTAAGGTGATCTTTGTTGTTGATCACAAAACATCTGCATCCAAATATGTGAAAGAATCTGACATTTGGTTTATGGTTGTTCAGGCCCTCATAAGGAGTTTTGTTTAGACGCTTGCAAACAGTCCTTCTATTCAGAACAAAGCACGTAGTTGCCACTGCTTCGGCTCAGAAGTATAGAGGAATGTTTGCAAAATTCAGCATGGATCTGGCTGCTTCGATCAGAGTGTGGTTTCTTCTCTCTACAACTCCATTTTGTTGCGGTGTGTAAGGAGCTGAGAAGTTGTGACTAATGCCTTTGGAAACCAAGAAATTATTCAGGAGATGATTCGTAAACTCGGTTCATTTTCACTTCGGATTCTTCATACTGGTAATTTGATTTGGAGTTCAATTTCTTTGATGAAGTTGATTAGAACCTGCAGTGTTTTCGGATTTGAGCCTCAGGAAGAAGACGCAAGTGAAACGAGTGAAGTCATCAACTATAACCAATATATACTTCTTGTGATGGAGACTGGCTATGGTAGATGGAACACAGAGATCAATGTGCAAGAGCTCTAAGGGTTCAGAAATTGATGAATCAATCACCAGTGGATGGCTTCCCTTCGATTGTTTACCACACTCACAATGTGGGCAGAGTGTATCCTTGTTTACTTTAGAATGGGGAGACCTCGGAAAAGTTCTCTGTTGACAAGGTTGTTGATATACCGAAAGTTCATATGAGCTAGCTTGCGGTGCCACAACCAGCTAACTTCGGATACTACTTTGGAAATGAAACACAACTGCAGTTTCCTAATGATCAATGAGACATCCAAAGGATACATTGTCCCTTCGGACTTGGAGTTGATAAAACAGGTGCTTCTATCACTTGTCATAATGTAGTAATGCTCATTATCAAACTCAACCCGATGGCCTGCTTCGCATAGTTGGCCTACACTAATGAGATTATGCTTAAGGCCTTCTACGTAAGCAACCTTTTGTGTTGAGAAGTTCCATGTTGTTAACACACAGTAACCTCTAACTATTCCATTCACATTGATGCTGAATGTCACATTTCCACCGTTACATATAGGCCTGAAGTCCCAAAGGTATTCTAACCTTCCGTTCATGTCCAAGGAGCAGACATTATCAATTAACCACTCCTCTTCTTGTTCCTCCTTGCACATTGCCTGTAAAATTACACGGTTAGTTTGGGCACCCAAACAAGTTTGGAGCCCGGGGTTACAGGTGAATTCTTCTTCTTAGATGCATGAGTAGGGATTGTATGAGCAGGTTTCGTGTCAATCTTGAGACCTAGACCTAGGTGTTTGTGGATTTTTGGAGTGTGACTAGGTTTTGGATGATTACGAGGTTTCGGAAAGTTACGAGGTTGGACTTGAAAGACCCTTTCTGATGATAAAATCCAAAATAAAGATTTTTTTTAGAAGGTTAGGTCTAACCCTACGGCGCAGCTCTTGTTTGAGTTCAACCGTTGTAGGGAAGGATCTTTCATTCAAAGAATTATCTGGTCTTAGTGATATGTAATGGTATTCATAGGCTAGTTAGGTAAAGGTGGCAGGAATACCATATGTTGTTGATAGTAGAGAGTATGTCGGAGAGAGAGACAGAGAGGGAGGGAGAGAGAGAGAGAGAGAGAGAGAGAGAGAGAGAGACCCTAGGGTAAGCCTAGGATGAGATTAGAGCAGAAAACAGTAGGCACTAGATGGGACTTGGTAAAGTCAAGGCAATCCTTAAGGAAAGTACGGATATATGTGGAAGGTAGTATGGGCCCGTACTACTGAAAGTAGAGGATCCGTACTCGAGTCAAGGAGGGCTAAGATATAACCAGGGAACTTGTAAAATGTGTGAGACCTCTCGAGGTTATTTATGACCATGACGATTATGTGTTTTGTTTTAGAATGGTGATGATTAAGCGACACAGAGGGGGAGGATTAGGGACAGGATCAGGCTCCGGATCAGGTTCGGGACCGAGTACCGAGCTAGTCAATGAGGGACTACGTGAATTCATTGCTTTTGAGATCACGAGAGGCATCCTTGAGTCGACCCCGATGATTTTTGGGTCAATTAAGGAAGGGATTATCGAGCTAATTGAGGAGCCTCAAGGAATTTCGGGGTGACATGGCAGCCACTCAGTCAGGGACACACACACTCTCCTTTAGGATTTCAGGGGATGTGGTACGCCAGACTTCCATGGGGTAAAGGACCCCATTGTTGCGAGGAGGTGGATTGCAAACATGTATTATGCTCAGTTGACAAGCTTCTACCCTAAGGGGTCGAAGGTCTGGTATGCTACAGCCTGCAGGGTGTTTGAGGGACAGGGCTAGAGATTGGTAGGAGGCAGTTAGTGATTTGCTAGGAGCCCCATCCATTGAGGCTATGACTTGGCCAGACTTTGTGACCAGGTTTAGGTCTGAGTTTGCATCGGCTGTGGAGCTACAACAGTTGGCCAGAGAGTTCCTAGATATGAGGCAGCCGACTGAGTCGGTGGCGGAGATTACTGCCAAGTTCAGGGAGGCGGCCTTACTTGTGCCTCAGTATGCAGGGGATGAGGAGATGCGGAAGACCCGCTATCATGACATGTTGAGAGCTGACATTCGGAAACATGTCAGCTACTCGGCATGCCTAACATTGCGAGGGTAAGGGTGAGGGAGATTGACACTGAGTACCTCTGGAAGAGGAAGGCAGAGACTGAGTAGGTTACAGGGGTTTCGGGGACGAAACCCAAGGGATCCGACACTAGGTCGAAGGGTCAGCCGGGCCAGGGCCGCTGTAGGAAATGTGGTAGGCCACATGAGGGAGTTTGTAGATTCACATGGATTTTTCTTCTTTTAATTCTTTCGTCCTCTAAAGTTCCACTTCTTGTCAATTATGGTCCTTATTCTTCAAGATTGTTCCTTTTGGCTGCAAAATATAATTTAATCTCATAAGTATCATATATCTTTTCAAATAACCAAAACATTAAATAAAATGTATTAAAATATTGCCTAAAATGTGTATAAATATGGAAATATCATATTCTTATAACAACCTTGACATATGCACCATAGTCTGATACGAGTACCTACGATACCCACATCACGCTGGGGACAAATCAGGTAGGTATGGCCCATGCAAGAAATACCTTAATTATGGTTGTCAATGCTTATGCAAAACAGACTATGTAGGTGATTAATTGTTGACATCCAACCAAGACATGATAGAAACGTTACGACATCCATGTTGCATATTCATATAGTAGCCTTGATCTATATGTTATCATTGGAGGACTTGTTGATGTCAAGTCCATTAACATGGTCTGGATGGCCCTGGCATACCGGTCGGATAATGGAGACGCACCAGAACGAAGCTTGCATCTTGGAAGCACAAGATGAATGTAACATCCCAAAATTCTTGTAACCATGTCCAAACAACCAAAAGTGTGTCATAATGTAACAATATCAGAGTACAAATCCCGAAATCATGTAAATGCGGAAAACATGGGCAGATACGGTGTGATCAAGCCAGGCCCTTCCTTATCGAGCCGGAGGTACCTGAAACATAAATTGCAAACTGTAAGCACAAAGCTTAGTGAGCTCCCCCAAAATACCCCATACCCTAAATACATAAAAGTCAAAAACATAATCAGTCTATTTCACCCCCTTTGGTATCTTTCAACTAGTATTGGGTCTATTTCACCCAATTCAGTATCTTTCAACCGGTACGCGGTCTATTTCACCCCATGCAGTATCTTTCAACCGGTATTGGGTCTATTTCACCCCTACAACTAGCATATAATCATAACAGCAAGAATCATAGAGACAACAAGCAATATAGGTATAATAGGTAATTGTCACGAAGACAATCATCATCTTACAAACATAATCTAGTGGGCCGGCATTGGTGTCTTCTACCCATGAGTACAGTGAAGGAAACTCACCTCAGTCTGCTGACAATCCAATAGATGCTCGAGCTACTGGATTGGAGAATCCCCATGCTAATCGATCAAATACAATCATGACCAATAATCAGGTCATAACCATAAATAGGACTTAATTCACTAATCTTGACTCCTAAAGTAAAAGACTATTTTACCCTTCCCCTTAACTGACCCAAACTCAATGGCACTAAAAACCTAATAATTGGCCCTTAATGACAATTATGCATCCTCATGTTGTGACCAGTCCTTGGTTACATTGTGATATCTCGCTCGGTCCGATTAAAACTCCTCCCGACTCAACTTAGTCAACTCGAACATGAAAAGTCACAGGAGCTAACATCACATCGTGAGAGCCTCCTCCCACATTGTGAGCTCCAATAAGCTAACTAGAAACGGGGTCATTCAACCCTCACATCATGAGCTCCATGTCTCGCATCGTGATATCAATCTGAAGCCAAAAGTACAACTTTTAAGTCCTTAATCCACTAATCCTTGAACTCTAACTTTCCAGAAGGTCAAATAAGTCCATAATGCACTGGAAAGTCAATGCTTTTAAGACATATATGTCCAATACATGTCTAGATCTCAATTGAGTAAAAAGTTGAAGAAAAGACATCCAACTTTCATACAAGGTTCCAAAAATCAACCATTCCCTAGATCTAAACTACATATTACTCTTAAGACCCTAATAACACATAAAGTTGCCAGCTTTATGATTTCCATTCGTCAAACTTGCACAATCAAGAGGAAAAGTGGGAAAAAACCAAGATCTAACCTCATATAACAATAAAGGAGGAATCTTTGATACTTACAATGATCCATAAACTATGTAAGATGATGATGATGAAGATTCCTTGCAAGCCTCAACTCAAGATCACCTTATTCTTCTTCTTTTCTCCTTCTTCCAAACCAATAAAAGCTCCAAAATGTCCAAAGAACAAAAAAGAATGAAGACTAGGGTTTTTCTGAGGTGAAAGAGGGTTTGGGGCTGATAAGAAACCCTAAAATGAGTTTAGAGATGCTTAAATACGAAGGAAACCCTAAAATGATCATGGGATTGAGCTGCATCATCTCTCACGTTGTGAGCTCCATGTCTCACGTTGTGAGATCAGTCCTAGACAAAAGTTTTCATACAAATCATCTCACGTCATGAGGCTTCTTTTCTTCCAAAATCCAACATTTTGACTCCTCCAAACCCTGATTTGATTCATCCTGGAAAACAGGTGTTGCAACTCTCCCCACTTAAATTAGATTTTGTCCTCAAAATCACTCCTTACTACCTTCCAGAAATGTCGGACATCCTGCGCAATACCTGTGACATCCCCAATTTCACGGCCAGAAATCATCATCCTACATAGTTTATGGATCATTGTAAGTATCAAAGATTCCTTGCAAGCCTCAACTCAAGATCACCTTATTCTTCTTCTTTTTCTCCTTCTTCCAAACCAATAAAAGCTCCAAAATGACCAAAGATCAAACAAGAATGAAGACTAGGGTTTTTCAAAGGTGAAAGAGAGTTTGAGGCTGATAAAAAAAAACCCTAAAATGAGTTTAGAGATGCTTAAATACGAAGGAAACCCTAAAATGATCATGGGCTTGGGCTGTATCAACTCTCGCATCGTGAGCTCCATGTCTCATGTCATGAGATTAGTCCTAGACAAAAGTTTTCATACAACCCATTTCACGTCGTGAGCCCCCAATCTTACGTCGTGAGGCTTCTTTTCTTCCAAAATCCAACATGTTGACTCCTCAAAACCCTAATTTGATTCATCCAAGAAAACGGGTGTTACAACTCTCCCCCACTTAAATTAGATGTAACACTCATGAAAATTGCACCAATTTAAAACATTTTAATTCATTCAAAAGCCATTAAGTTATTACAATTTCTTTTCAAAAGACTTTAAACATCAGAGTATCCCCAGAATCAGATCAAAAAATCATGAAGTATGAGGAGTGGTACGATCACGCCTTCGCCTTGCCACGATCTCCTGAAGTACTTGAAACCAAAACACTACAACTGTAAGCCCGAAAGCTTAGTGAGTTACCCCTAGAATACCAACCACATATAACCATGCTCATATCATATCACAATACAGAATAGCCATGCATATCGAGTCTACAGTGTGACTGGTCCGCCGGCACCGGGCCTTCAGTCCACCTGGTCCACTTGCTGAGTCTACAGTATGACTGGTCCGCCCGCACCGGGCCTTCAGTCGGCCTGGTCCAATCTCCGAGCCTCGGCACGTCTGGACCGTCCTCTTGGGGCCTTCGGCCTATCCGGATCGCTCGCTGGGCCTTCGGTCTATCTAGTCCGCCCTGGGTATGTTGGCCTATAACACAAAGTAGGACCCGCCTTAACCCAACCCCATCCAAACAACCATGTGCACATAAAACAGTTAATCACATAAAAATCCTCAGCCAAACAAATGAATCTATCAGATCATGAAGCATAGCAACATCCTAACCAAGATACCGACCTAACCAGTCACTAACATAACATTACCCTACATACCAGGATACCGACCTTAACCGGGTCACTAACATAACACCATCCTAAAACCAGGATGCAGATCTAGCAACTCAAAAACATATCAAACATATACCCGGATTCCCATCCGATAGAGGGCCGACCTTGGTGCCTTAGATCCTGTTGATATAGTGAGGATAACTCAACTTGCAACTGCCGAACCGAATCACAAAAGCACAAACCCGAAGCACTGCCTTCAACTTCAACACCTATAATCGTCAATGATCCAATGACATAAATATCCGAAAATTACCATAACACCCTTGAAGGTCAAATAGGTCAAAGTCAAAGTCCTGGCCAAAGTCAACCTTCCTGATTGACTCTACTCGCCGAGTCAACCCGTCGACTCGCCGAGTTCTCACACTCAGAAAACTCTCACAGCACGACTCAACTCGCCGAGTCACCCAAAGACTCGTCGATTTCTCACACTCAGAAAACTCTCACAGCACGACTTAACTCGTCGAGTCACCCCAAGACTCGTCGAGTCCAACGATCTCTGAGTCCCCATCCTGTCCAACTCATTGAGTCGCCAACCGACTCACTAATCCGAGGCTTTAACCAAAAGAGGTTGGGGTTTTGCGGCCTGACTCACCGACTCCAAGAATAGACTCGTCGAGTCCACGACAATCTTCAATAGACCCGCCGAGTTGTTCTTCCAACTCGTTGAGGCCATGCCCATCTTCATATGACTCGCCGAGTCCCTTTAGTCCTTAATCCGTACTGAGGCTTTTCGAGCCATGCAGGGGCTCCAAACTGTAGATCCACTCCTCTAGTGCATAACTCCCATGTAAAGTTGCAAACTTTACGTGAAACTAAGTAGTTAAAGGTCCAAATCACTATAGGGCTAGGGTTTAAGACAAAGGGGTCATTGACTGATGCTTTATGACATTATAGACCAATACAAGTCTATATCTAGAGTAGCAACCTCATATCTAAACTCCAAACCCGAAATAGATCTCAATCATATAAAATGGCCCTAAATATCATTCAAGAATAGATCTAGAAGCAACAAGGGCAAGGTAACAACTTATTACCTCCAAGATGTGCCCAAACTGCAGTAGCTTTTGGATTTACACCAATATCTTGATGCAATCCCTTTTGATCTTCAAGCTTCTTCCACTAGAACACCTTTCAAAGCTTCAATCTCCCTCCAATGGCCTCACACACACGAGCTTAGGGTTTTCTGTCTCTCAAGGGCAATAAGGAGGCTGAGAGAAGAACATAAAGTCCTTTACATAGGGTGCAAACCCTAAGATTAGGGTTTTTCTCATTCCAGCACCAACTTGTCGAGTCCAGCTTTCGACTCGGCGAGTTGGTCACTTAATTTGCGACCCAAAACCCGCTCCGACTCGGTGAGTAAGCAAACCTACTCGTCGAGTCCCTTTTTCGAAATTACACTTTAAACCCTTAAATCATACTTCTGAAATTCGGGATGTTACATTAGATTTCGTCCTCAAAACCCTAATTCGATTCATCCTGGAAAATGGGTGTTACAATGGGAGGCCCATCCCCCGGACTTGGAACTCACACAATTCATGCCACTTTTAGTCCTAGAGCAAGGAGAAGAGACACAGTACGACAAAGCGATGGCGAGGGTAATGTAATCTAAATCCAAGTGTATAATCACACCCCAACAGTTAGCTCTTGGTCGTGGGCCCATCTTTGTTTCAAAGTTTAGTTATTATTCAAGCTTTATATCATTTCAATAAGAGGTTGTGCACATTACCAAGTGATAACAAGGACTGATCATCCGCTTCACTTGAGCGAAATCGATGCGAGGATGCTACCACAAGCTTTTAAGGATCATAACCTTTCCCTAAACATGTCAATCTAACTCAAAGGATTACTAACTTTGCTAATGACATGAACAAAATCTTTAAAGGCTCATAACCTTTACCTTGATATAAAGATACCTAAGTCCTAACTGCCTCAAGGTGACGATCTCGGCTTAACTTAAATGACTAAGCCCAGAGTGCAACACTCTTTGGCCCAAGACTTAGAACAAAGTCTTAAAGGGTAACTAGAAAACTCAATCTAATTGAAAGAGTAACCTAGAAAAACAAACCATCCAAGGTTCATAAGAAGGGACCAGCCAACATCACAGCCTGAGAACACATGCTAAAGACGCGAAGGAAAGACGAGCCTCGAGATCGCGAGTGCAAGCTCCCAGGCCAAAACCAAAAAACTTTGGTTAAGTATAAATCCTAATTTGTTGAACCAAATAACTTTCTCTTATCAAAGGTAAGCATCCTTCGAGTCTTAACACCCTACAGAGCAAGTAGGAATCACCTTTGGAAAGAAATCCCTCTGATGGGAAAAACATGAGCGAATAAATCTCATGGGCCAACATAAACCATCTAGGACCAAAGAAAGAAAGCTTAAGGCAAAAAATAGCCCACTAACTTTGCAAGACAAAAATCAGTCTTGCTTAGCATCCGCGCATTGTGACCCGCTCAACAAAATACGCTTTTAAGCATTATGGCTCTGTCAACTCGATTTTTTCAAAAACAAAAGGGGGGAATAAGAGCAGTAAGCTACTACCGCCACTCTGTGAAGTGTTTCAAGAAACAATCGCGAGTGAAAAACTCAATTAGATTATGATTTCAAGAAAAAGCATACTAACTATCAAATTTGATTGTGTTGTCTTCTCAAGATAACCGCTCCAGCGCCGTGATGGTCAAAGCGCGTTGGTAGCAGGCTCACAGAGAAAATCTTGGTCTGTAAAGAATTTGTAGGGGACTCACAAAGTATGCACTGCCGACCAGTCACCCAAATTCCCCCTGGGCATAGAAATATAACCCGCTACTCGACATTGGCCTGTTACTAGGAGGCAGGAATCATGGATCGAGTACGTTGCATTTTCTTTATAAACTTCGGATCTTGGCACAACAGTCACGCCAAATAACAATCTTTGTGGTTGTATGGCACGGTCACGCTTCTTAGCCACCTTAGCCTAGAATCTTATCGACACCGTGGTCACATAACAACCCAACTCTACATAGCATTAGCAGCCTTGCTTTGCATAACATTATTAGTAGCCCTGCCCTGCATCACATTACCAGTAACAACTACGTTGCATCACACCAACTAGATCATACTATCGAGAAGAAAGGAGTATCAAGCCAGCCAGTACTATATAAGTCCATGTCTACCTCTTCGCATAACACCACGTCTCTCGTGGTTGAGGTTTGGTCATTTTTTCTATTTCTTTAATGCATTGTCGCTTTGACTGTGTCCAGTCCAATGTCATTGGCTGCACACTAGTCACATCGGACTGGGGGGACTTGTTGATGTATGGTCCATTAACATAACCCAGATGTTAAGGCCTGGTACTCTCCTAGCGATCGCCCGCCAGCCTTGTCTAGTGCCCGCTCTCGATGCTTGTCTAGCACCCATGCGGTATTTCTCAACTCCTTGCTAGCTGGGTCTAAGTTGGGTTGGGCCAAGGCCTGACCTAATAATTGTCCCCTATAAATAAAATATGTCCTCCTCCTTGAAGAGGCATCTTGAGATCATCTACTCTAACATTGGGTTTATAACCCCTACCTATCAGCCTTCATGGCCAAACTCACACCCAACACACCAAGATGGTTCTCTCTAGCTAGGAAGAACCATCTCATCTCTGCCAACCGATCTAACTTGATCGTCGGAGCTTGCTCCCGGGACAAAGTCCATGGGGGAAACTCTAACGACTTTGTTGTGATTGTAACTTAGCTATCTCGTTGGGAACTCACTAATGGCACCACTTCCAGATCTCAGATCCATATCCAACACATAAAACCTGGCGACCTTAACACATATTGTTGGATTAGATGTCTAAGCCCATAACTATTATTGGTATGTACTTGACCCAAGAGTAGCATGGTCCATTTGGGTTGTATATCATCAGGACAATTTGTTAGGATGGATTCTTGAGAGAAGGTTATATATATGATTTATTAATATATTATAAGTTATAATATATTAATATGAAATCACATGTTTTAATTAGTATTGATCAATAATTAATTTGGAATTAATTTAGTGATCAAAAGAGTATAATAAAATCTATGGGGACTAATTATGGTAATTAGTTATATTTATATGTGTTGGGCTTATGATCCATGTTGGACCAAGTTTATGTATGGATACATAAAGAGTTGGGCCACATGAACCATGGATCATAATACCCATGGATTTGGATTTGGGTTATACCAATGACCCTTGAAATCCCACATATAAATACAAGCTCCATAACCTAAAAACGCCACTTAGCATGTTCTTGGAGTTCATGTGTTGTGATTCCATTTGAGGCTTCCACACTATTGGGGCTAAGATTTTAAAGGCCAAATTCATCAAGTTCTACAAGCTACACAAAGAGGTAAACTTCTAACTAGTATATTATGTAGTTTACATCATTTTTATGCTAGTTGTTAGCTTAAAGCTTTGGAAACAATATTGCATGTATAATTAGAGAAAACATAGATCCAAAGCTTTTAGGCTTGTATGTGCACCATATGATGTTGTAGTATACTAAAACCCATTAGTGGTATCAGATCCTAGCGTTGTTTTCCATCATACTTGGTGCTACTTGTTTTCAAAGCTTGAAAAAATCGTTTTTTTATTGGATTCTGCCTGTTCACCACGAGGGGTGACGGATCTGGCAGATTTTTGGATTTCTTGGCTTAATTTGGATTTGGATAATTACTATAAAATGTTTTCTTGATAAAAATTCGATTTTATGTTGTGAAAAAAGTATCCTCGTCCAAATTAAAGTTAATTGTCATAGTTTCAATATTTTATTAGTTTATGTAATAAACTAATTTCTTGTAAAATAGTTGATATGAATTATTTTGTTCTTATGAGTTAGTTTAGTTTGATAGAAAAATTATGTGATAATTGTTTTCGATCCAAATTGATCTAGAAGTTGTTCATAATATGTGTTTTTGTAACTTGTCATCAAGTTATATTAAAAGTCTCATTTATGAATTTTAAAACTCATAAGATTTCCATAAGTTATGAAAATGAAGAGTCTCATTTTTTTAATGTTTTAAAGTCTTCCATAAATTGTCCTCAAGTTATGGAACTTGAAGAGTTTTTCCATTAAACTACTTTAAACTCATAAGTTTTTGAATTGTTCAAAACTTTCCCTCAAGTTTTGAAATTTGTAAAGTTCCCACCCCCCATGAATGCTTTAATTCCAAATTAAACCCTATAATTTTAAAAGTTTAAAATTCAACCCTTATACTATTATAATATTATAGGTGTAATATTTATATATATGTATAAGAGTAAGTAAGTCATACCGTTAGTAGGCCTGATTCACGAATCCGTTCTATAAGGGAGGTATAAGGTTATTGCCTATAAAATGACAGTTTAACGGGTGTCCACTCTCATCCACCGCTTCCTTTACTGGTGGAGGGTCGTTAGCCGAATGGGTAGGACAAGACATTAATTCTCCCTTCATTAAAAGTATAATGATAAATATAAAGTAACTAAACTTTATTAAATTCCCAATCTTAGTTACTTTAGGAAAATGTGAATTTGGTGCTAACCTGTAACAACGTAAATTTCCAAAACAATTTTTCATTTTTAAAACATACTTTTATTCACAAGATAATATCAAATCATAATGTATCCAATGCCATCATGACAAAACATATCCCAAAATCTCAAAACATAAAACTCCACAAGTGTGTACGGATCATGCCGGCGCCTTCCCCCGATCCTCGCTAGTACCTGAAACATATAACACAACCACTGTAAGCATAATTGCTTAGTGAGTTCCCCAAAATACCACATACAACACATACGCCACTCAAGGCCATAACTCTGTGGGACCTTCCGGTCCAAGTGTCTCAAGGGACTTCCGTCCCGAAATCCTGGTAGACCTTTCGGTCCTACCCGTATCGACCTTCCGATCCATACCAACTTGACCTTCCGGTCCTTATCATTCATAACATACATAACACACACACACACACACACACACACACACATATATATATATATATATATATATATATATCATATAACAACATACAACACATACATCTCATAGCATATAAGACCTTCCAGTCACACATAGGTACCACTCTAGGTACAGTATAGTGAGAAGACTAACCTCGTACGAAATCGGATAACTCTCATGCTCGACATCCCGGCCTAGCCTCCTCCTATCAACCGAATAACATTTCTTATCAATACCATATCATAGTCTCATCTCTAATTATGGGTAGAAGATCATTCTACCCCTCCTAGAACTCTCTTGGATCAGCTTGACCAAAACCCTAAGGTCAACTGAAGTCAACGGTCAAACTTTGACCCAACTCGTCGAGTGCACATAGGCGACTTGGCGAGTCCATGCGGGTCCTCTGAATCCTTCTAGCCTCACTTGGCACGTCGAGTCATCCCTCCACTCAACGGGTTCCTCCTGTCATAAATCGCGGGGCAACCTGACTCGACTCGTCGAGTCCACTTATGAACTCGGCGAGTTGCATCCATGGCAACACTCAAATGACCTTCTGAGGTCAGATCTGTTTCTCTAACCTATAGATCTGACCTTTCCATACCCACTAATCACATAAAGGTGAAACCTTTACACTCATGCAACACATATATGGCTCATTTTGAGGAAACAGCCTCAAAAATGGAAACCTAAGTTCATTCCTTCCATAATAATCCATAAAGCAAGATGGATAAGGCTCTCTAGACCTCTATGGGTCCAGATCTGAAGTCTAACACATAAAGGGACCATAAACTCATCAATTCAAGCCATAAAAAGGGTATAGAAAACCCTAGATTCATAGATCTTAACCAAAACAGAAGGAGAGTTCGATTTGCTACCTCAATACTGCAGATCTAAGCTTGGAAACCACGGATTAGCAACCCTCTTGACCTCCTCTAGCTGGAAACACCTTCTTCTTTGCAAAATAACACCAAAAAGGATTACAAAGGCTTGCTCTCACACACAACTCGCCCAAGCTCTCTAGGGCTTCTCTCTCTGGACTGGTAGCCGCAAATGAGGGCTATAAGGTCCATTAAATAGGGCTCAGGCCCGCAGATTTAGGGTTTCTGACCTCAGTGCGGACTCGTCGAGTCCATTCATTAATCCAGTCAGCAAGTCACGATCCTACTTGACGAGTCTAGGCATCGACTTGTCGAGTCCTTCTCTTTAAAACAAAATAAATGAATAACATAGAATACGTGGGAATCCAGATGTTATAATTCTCCCCCACTAGAATCAGACTTCGTCCTCGAAGTCTCGCTCTGCGAACAACTCTGGATGCCGCTCTGTCATCTCCAACTCCGGCTCCCAAGTCAGCTCAGACCCTTTCCGATGTTCCCACTGGACCTGAACCACGGGCACCTCATTGTTCCTCAGAACCTTGATCTTATGATCCACAACCGCAACAGGCCTCTCAACGTAATTCAGGGTCGCATCCACCTAAATATCCTCCAGTGGTACCATCGCCGACTCGTCGGCTATACACTTCCTCAACTGAGACACGTGGAAGGTATCATGAATCTGGCTCAACTCCGCAGGTAGCTCCAAACGATACCCTACCCTGCCCACCCTCGCGGTCACCCTGAACGGACCAAAGTACTGGGGCCCCAACTTACCCCTCTTCCTGAATTGGATCACTCCCTTCCAAGGAGAAACCTTCAGGAGTACGAAGTCTCCCACCTGAAACTCAAGCTCGGATCGTCGCCTATCCGCATAACTCTTCTGGCGACTCTAAGCTGTCAACAACCTCTTCCTGACCTGCTATATTTGTTCAGTCATCTGAAGCACTATCTCAGTGCTACCCATCATGCGCTGCCCTACCTCTCCCCAGCAAATGGGAGTCCGACATATCCTCCTATAGAACAACTCGAAGGGGGGCATACCAATACTCGAATGGTGGTTGTTGTTATAGGAGAACTCAGCCAACGGCAAGTACGTGTCCCAACATCCCCCGAAGTCCAACACACATGCTCGGAGCTTGTCCACGAGCATCTGAATCGTCTGCTCACTCTGTCCGACCGTCTGTGGGTGGTAAGCGGTACTAAAATGCAACCTCGTACCCAACTCCTCATGGAACTTCTTCCAGAACCTGGAAGTGAAATGTACATCACGATCTGACACAATCGAGATCGGTACTCCATGACGTGATACCACCTCTCTCACATACAACTCTGCCAGCCTCTCAGCAGAAGAGCTCTAACTGATAGCAAGAAAGTGAGCGCTCTTCTTCAGCTGGTCAACGATCACCCAAATTGCATCGACACACCTCGCGGTCCTCGGCAATTTAGTGATAAAATCCATGGAAATCTATTCCCACTTCCAATGGGGAACCTCAAGTGGCTGCAACTTTCCATGCGGACACTGGTGCTCAGCCTTAACTCTACGACAGGTCAAGCACCTCTCAACAAACCATGCAACATCCCTCTTCATACAGGGCCACCAATAGTCTCTCTTCAGATCCAAATACATCTTAGTGGCCCCGGGATGGATCGAGAACCTCGATCTGTGCACCTCCTCCATCAGAATGGTACGTGTCCCGCCTGCATACGACACCCAAATCAAACCTTGAAAGGTCATCGGCCCTCGGCTATCGGTAACGAACTCAGACACCAGCCCAATCACCCGCTCCCTCTTGCGGTTCTCTGGTATCACGGCCTCTGCCTGGGCCTCCCGATTGGTGTCCAATTCCGGAGTCATCACTGTCAACCTCATACAAACATCTCGAATCGGGGCACTCTCTGCCCTACGGCTCAGAACATCAGCTACAACATTAGCTTTGCCCGGGTGGTACAGGATCTCACAATCGTAATCTTTTACCACATCCAACCATCTCCTCTAGCGCATATTCAGGTTGGGCTGATCCATCAAATACTTCAAACTCTTGTGGTACGTGTATATGGTACACCGAACCCCATACAAATAGTGAGGCCAGATCTTGAGGGCGAACACCACTGCCCCCAACTTCAAATCGTGGGTGGGATACCTCATCTCATGAGGTTTCAACTGCCTCGATGCATATGGTATCACATGCCCTCTCTGTATAAGCACCACACCCAACCCCGATATTGATGCGTCGCAGTACACCAAAAAATCCTCCATTCCCTCTAGAAGGGATAACACCGGGGCTTCGCACAATCTCTGGCAAAGAGTCTCAAATGAGGTATGCTGCTTCGGACCCCACGAAAAAGCAACGCCCTTCCGGGTCAACCTGGTGAGAGGCACGACAATCTTGGAGAAATCCTTGATAAATCTCCGATAGTAGCCAACCAACCCCAGAAAACTCCTGATCTAGGTGGCGGATCTTGGCACCTCCCAACTCATCATATCCTCAATCTTGGCTGGATCGACCAATATCCCATTCTGGTTAACGAGATGCCCCAAGAACTGGACCTCCCGTAACCAGAACTCGCACTTGGAGAATTTGGCATAGAGCCTCTCCGATCTCAAAACTCCAAGAATCTCTCTCAAATGCTCCTCATGCTGCTCTCTAGATCTTGAATACACCAGAATATCGTCGATGAATACAATCACCGACCGATCCAACATCGGTCTACACACCCTATTCATGAGATCCAAGAATGTTGTTGGTGCGTTGGTGAGCCCAAAAGGCATCACCACGAACTCGTAATGCCCATAACGAGTCCTGAACATCGTCTTCTGAATATCCTCATCACGCACCCTCATCTGATGATATCCAGACCTCAAATTAATCTTGGAGAACCAAGATGCTCCTTGCGATTGATAGAACAGATCATCAATCCTCAGTAGCGGATAACGGTTCTTGACCGTCAACTTGTTCAACTCCCAGTAATCAATGCACATCCGGTGTGAACCATCCTTTTTCTTGAAAAAAAGGATCAGCGCTCTCCAAGGTGAGCTACTCGGCCTGATAAATCCTTTCCCCAACAGCTCCTGAAGTTGTGAGGATAACTCTTGCATCTCTGGTGGCGCAAGGCGATAGGGCGCCGCTCCTGGAACCAAATCGATACGGAACTCCACTTGCCTCTCGGGAGGCACACCCGACAACTCCTCGGGGAAAACATTCGGGACCTCACGCACTATCGGCACATCACTAACCGAACCCGACCCCTCTACGGCCACTCATGAATCCATCACATAAGACACAAACCCGCTACAGCCCTGCTTTAAGCTCCGCCTCGCTCTGGCATCCGAACAGAATGCTTACCCAGAACGGGTACCCTCACCGTACACCATAAGTACTCCCCCACTAGGGTCTTGTATCATCACCAACTGTCCCTCGCAGTTTATAATAGCCCCAAATCGACTCAACCAATCTATGCCCACTATGACACACACGTTCCCATCGCAATCGGGACCAGATCTATCAGGAACTCAACACTGAAGATCTCGAGTACACATCCTCGAATCACATCCGTAGCATACACCGCTCACTCGTCAGCTATGGAAACTCGTAGAGGTCGACTCAACGCCCCCCGCTGGATACTGATGTGCTGACTAAACGCTAAAGACACATATGACCGAATCGCACCCGAGTCAAATAACACCAAAGCAGGTACAGAACTCACAAGAAAAGTACCTACACATATCATAATATAAGCACAATATCTCAAACTCAACATAAATAAATGAAAGAATACATACCAGCCACGACATCGGGCGGTGTGCGGACCTCCTCCGCCGTCAACTGGAAGGATCTCCTACGAGCCTTCGGTGCCTCGGCTTCACCAACCGAGCCTCAGTAGCTCGCACAACAGTTGGGGCAGATCCCTGCGGTGCTCCCTGTGTTGTCCCCCATAGCTGCGGACACTCGGCCTTACGGTGTCCGATTTGGTTGCAATGAAAGCAAACCATGAACCCCTTGTGGAAATCCTTGGCTATGTGCCCCTCCTTGCCACATTTGTAGCAAGCACCTGATCGACAAACCCCATCATGTCCCTTGCCGCACTTCCCGCAAGTGCGGCCCTTCCGGCCTCCAGATCTCGAATCGGCGGGCTTTGCCCGCTTGGCTGCCGGCTGAGACTGTGCCGGCCGCCGATCCTTCCCCTGAGACTCGGCCTCCTCCCGGGCCTAAGTCTCCAGCTCAAACTCCATCTTCCGGGCATTTGCCTGGAGCTCAGAAAATGTCCGGTATGACGAGTTCACCATGAACTCCCTGATATCCCTCCTCAAAATGATCAAGTACCGACTCATGCGTGCCTGCTTAGACGACACGTGCTCAGGGCAAAACAATGCCCTCTCATGGAACATCCGTGTGATCACAGTCACTGAATCTGTCTCCTGCTTGAGGGACAAAAACTCTTGGGCTAAACGTTCCCTCTCCACAGGGGGGACGTACTCATCTCGAAACATCATGGTGAACCTCTCCCAGGTCACTGCAGTAAGCTCTGCCGTAGTGAAGTCTGCCATCACAAACTTCCAACAGTCCTTCGCTCCCAAGCGAAGCTGGTTCAGTGAACACCGAACCCTCAAATGGTCCGGACACGAACAAGTGTAGAAGCATCCCTCGATATCAGAAATCCATCTCATCGCAGCAATCGGATCCTGCGTCCCATCAAACTCTGGTGGCTTCATGTTGCTGAACTCCCAAAACAGCAACGAGTCACTTCCCCCCGGAGGTCTAGCAGCAGCCACAGCTGCAGTAGCTGCAGCAGCCGCAACCTCAGTAACCATTTCGTATCTCTTGACAAACGTCTCAATCAGGGTGGTCTTGATAGACCCAAAATTTCCGGTATCTCTGCGCGGATAGCCGCGACCACCTCATCGTGGATCATCTAAAGAAGCTTTTCGTCACTCATGTCATTGGTCTCTGGTCTGTGGCGTGTCCCAACCATGATGTCTCTGAAATACAACATAAAATATCAGAGACTCGCTCGAGCATACTCGCACTCGACAACATAACCCTACTTGTTCTCTTGTACCCTAAGGATTTTTACTTGGAATGCTCACTGATCTGGTGTATTCAGTAGTACGGGCCTATACTACCGTCCACACCACATCATTATTCACCCCAAGTCCTCCTCCTAGGATCCCATATCACAAGTACTCTACATCTCGCTAGCAAAGGCTACCCTTCGGTAGACCTCACATAAACTCCTCACTGCTACCTACTCACTCTCAAGCATCCCATAGCAACAGAAATCTTCCTAGGCTAAGGCATCACAAATCAGTCCACTCTAGTCTTAACATGAATACCTAGCCAACTTTAGCATGCATAACATATCATAACATATCTCATCACACATAAGGTAAGGGTATTTTGGGAAATCACCATTCGGGCGTTGGCCGATCGTACACACTGCTTCCTTCTGCTTTTCTCAAATTCTTTTACTTTTTAGAAAAACTGTTTATTTTACGAAAACTTTCTCAATTCCTCAGTTTGAGTTCAAATACACCCGAAGGTGCATCCGAATCCCTCAAACCAAGGCTCTAACACCAACTTTTAACAACGTAAATTTCCAAAACAATTTTTCATTTTTAAAACATACTTTTATTCACAAGATAATATCAAAACATAATGTACCCAATGCCATCATGACAAAAACATATCCTAGAATCTCAAAACATAAAACTCCACAAGTGTGTACGGATCATGTTGGCGCCTTCCCGCGATCCTCGCTAGTACCTGAAACACATAACACAACCACTGTAAGCATAATTGGTTAGTGAGTTCTCCAAAATACCACATAAAACATATACGCCACTCAAGGCCATAACTCTGTGGGACCTTCCGGTCCAAGTGTCTCAGGGGACTTCCGTCCCGAAATCCTGGTAGACCTTCCGGTCCGTAACCTCCTAACCTTCCGGTCCTTATCATTCATAACATACATAACACACACACACACACATATATATATATATATGTATATATATATATATATATATATATATATATATATATCATATAACAGCATACAACACATACGTCTCATAACATATAATACCTTCCGGTCACACATATGTACCACTCTAGGTACAATATAGTGAGAAGACTCACCTCGTATGAAATCGGATAACTCTCGTGCTCGACGTCCCGACCTAGACTCCTCCTATCAACCTAAGAACATTCTTGATCAATACTCTCTCATAGTCTCATCTCTAATGATGGGTAGAAGACCATTCTACCCCTCCGAGAACTCTCTTAGATCACCTTGACCAAAACCTTAAGGTCAATTGAAGTCAACGGTCAAACTTTGACCCGACTCGTCGAGTGCACATGGACGACTCGGCGAGTCCATGCGCGTCCTCTAAATCCTTCTAGCCTCACTTGGCACATCGAGTCATCCCTCCACTCGACGGGTTCCTCCTGTCACGAATCGCGGGGCAACCCCGAATCGACTTGTCGAGTCCACTTATGAACTCGACGAGTTGCATCCATGGCAACACTCAAATGACCTTCTGAGGTCAGATCTGCTTCTCTAACCTATAGATCTGACCTTTCCATACCCACTAATCATGTAAAGGTGAAACCTTTACACTCATGCAACATATATATGGCTCCTTTTGAGGAAATAACCTCAAAAATGGCAACCTAAGTTCATTCCTTCCATAACACTCCATAAAGCAAGATGGATAAGGCTCTCTAGACCTCTATGGGTCCAGATTTGAAGTCTAACACATAAAGGGACCATAAACTCATCAATTCAAGCCATAAAAAGGGTATAGAAAACCCTAGATTCATAGATCTTAACCAAAATAGAAGGAGAGTTCGATTTGCTACCTCAATACTGCAGATCTAAGCTTGGAAACCACAGATTAGCAACCCTCTTGACCTCCTCTAGCTGGAAACACCTTCTTCTTTGCAAAATAACACCAAAAAGGATTAAAAAGGCTTGCTCTCACACATAACTCGCCCACGCTCTCTAGGGTTTCTCTCTCTGGACTGGTAGCCGTAAATGAGGGCTATAAGGTCCTTTAAATAGGGCTCAGGCCCGCAGATTTAGGGTTTCTGACCTCAACGCGGACTCCTAAGTGGCAATCAAGGTAAATGATTAATCCCTTTGTTGTGCATTAATGGGACTGGATATGATACTTCACTTCTTCCTCTAACTGTTCTCCCTAACCCACAAGTTCTTGAATCGTTCAAGGTCACTCAATCCCTATTTGCAAGCAATGTTTATATGTGCTCACATCTTGGAGATGAAGTCACATGTTGACAAGCTAGGAGAGTTGGGTGTCGAAGTCTCGAGGAAGTTGGCTGTTGACTGGGTTCATTAGTCAACCAGCACATTGATTAGGTTGTTGTAACATTAAGTGTACCAAGTTAATTTGCATGGTTATTCACTCCTTGTTTGTGATCCTCAGCATCCCAGTCACAAACTTGAAGGGCACAATCGAGATTTAAACATGCCATTGAATAGTTTAATGAATCTCAAAAGATCTAGGAGTTTCAATTCATTTAAAACCTAATGTTAAATTTGGTTTTTCATGGTGGAAAATGGTAAATCGTCATTTACCTACCTTCAAATATTTTGTAGCTTGGATTACGACATCCCTCTTCCAAGTTATAAAATATTGTGTTGGGTCCTAGCCTTAATATTTGATATTGGGTGTTATATTAAGGACTTAAATCAACTAAACTTGAATTTCTCCCTCACAGATGTCTAGTTATGACAACTATGGTCCTCCTTATCCTTTTGGATAAAGCTTTCCTAATGAAGACGATATCCTAAATGGCAATCAAGGTAAATGATTAATCCCTTTGTTGTGCATTAATGGGACTGGAAATGATACTTCACTTCTTCCTCTAACTGTTCTCCCTAACCCACAAGTTCTTGAATAGTTCAAGGTCACTCAATCCCTATTTGCAAGCAATGTTTATATGTGCTCACATCTTGGAGATGAAGTCACATGTTGACAAGCCAGGAGAGTTGGGTGTCGAAGTCTCGAGGAAGTTGGATGTTGACTGGGTTCATTAGTCACTCCCTCATGAAAGATCATGACATGACCCTTATCGATCTTACCTATTTGCTTGTTCCTAATGAATCAACAATGATTTAGAGCATTTGTAAAGCAAATTTGATTGGAAGATCTACTTCCCAAACTTTCATGGACATTGACAATAGAAACATTGGAAGTCCAGAAAAGTCTTCTCTTCCCAATGGAAAGGGATCGGCCATAGTCAACTCGGTTGACCAAATGGTAAAGAGAAAGGCTAAAGTCTGAGATAGTCCCATGTACCATTACTAAAGAGTCCATATGTTTCTATTGCCAAATGAAGGGGCATCGGTTGCGAAGCTGCCTTATTTACCTGAAAGTTCACTAGGATGGTAAAAGTAAAAAATTTAACTATGCTTTAGTTAAAGTCCACTATCTAACTCGATTAAGTCCCTATTCGGAGATTCTTATTACATGATGTGACCAGGTCACATTTTGATGTTTTGTAGAATCGGGAAAAGAAAGGAAGCTTAGAAGAAGAGTATGCTGAATCTGATGGCGAAGATGGATTTCGATTGCATGATTCAAAGATCATAATTTTGAGCTGCTGCTTAAGAGTTATGATAGAATTCTTAGGAATAAAGGTGCAAACGAGCCGAGCCGAGCCCGATCTTGGTCAGGCTTGACTCGGGCTCGTTTAAGTTATACAAGGCTCGAGCTCGAGCTCGGCTCGATTTGAGCTTATTGTACCGAGCTCGGCTCGAGCTCATAAGTAAATATACAAGCTCGACTCGGGCTCGGGCTTGGCTCATTTTTTGTCTGACGTGCCTAAATAAGCTTAAGCTCGGCTCGAGCTCGTTAAGAAATACCTAATCCCCAAATATGTTTTTATTTTAATATATAAAAATAATAATAAATTATTTTATATAAAGGCTCGTTTAGGCTCGCGAGCCTAAACGAGCTTAGTGACATAGGCTCGAGCTTGAGCTCGTTTAAGAAACAAGTTTAATATTAAGCTCGAGCTCGGCTCGGGATCGTTTAAAATCGGTTTCAAGTCAAGCTTTTAATGATACGATCCCGAGTAGCTCACGAGTAGTTTGGATCGTTTTCACCCTTACTTAGGAATAGATAACAACATAGTTTTCATATGTGTTTGCATTGTAACGATAAGTTTTTCCGCGATTTTAAAATAAAAGGAAAATTTTGATTTTATCTATTTTAAGTATTCTTATGATGAAATTTGTGAAAAATTGTGGTTTATATGATTCCATTGATAGAAATATTGGAAAATGGATTTGATTCTTGCGTTTGTCATAGTGTAATAATTTACGAAATAAGGAAAGATTCTCATCACCCAAGTTTCAGATGGATAAAAACTTGGAATCATGCAACTTGTATTGTATGATGAATGACAATTTTCATCTTTGGGAAATTAAGACTAATTCCTTGTTCACGTGTAAGTGTGAATCAAGTGAAGGACTAGGAGATCAGGTACACTTGGTTGTGCGTTGATCAGGTCCACCACAAAGAATGATAAGGCTATTCATCATGATTTACTAAAGTTTAGTAAATATGGTTGTGCTTACAAGTTTACGTATAATTCTGAAACATTGGAAAAGTTTCAATGTATGGCAGGACGGATGAGAAGAATCAAATTAGGCAGAAAGATAAAAGTTTCTCCAATTTGAAAAGATGGGAGAGTACTTCAGTATCATGTTTTATGATCATCTTAATGATTATGAAAAACCATATCACAATTGATCCTCTAAGGACATCTTAGTGCATTTGTTTGAGTAAGAAGAGGAATCATGAATTGTTGAAATGGTTAAATCAAGAGATGAATCATACTTTGTTCCAAAATTGAGTCTTAGAGTAACACTCCAAGATCAAGCCTTGAGTAACATAATGTTAAGAAGATTTATAACACTTGTCAAATGTAGAGTAAAATGTTTTCTTACTCTTGTACATTTGAAATTGGTAAGTTGCGATGTTTTGGATAAAACAAAAGCCAATTAAGGCCAGTGTGAAGTGTTTATCTTGATAAGAATCCGCACTAACTCTTGAATATTTGTTTTGTGAAGTAATGGTTCTTGACAAAGAGAATCTTATATGTCAAGAGGTCAGTGGGAATCTTAAAGATCTTGGAATAGTTTAAAGAACTAATCAAGAGTAAACATATTTTCAATCACTAGCACACGACTTGAGGTTTATAGCCTATCGTGTTGACACATTCTTGTTTCTGTGCCCATTCCAGTTAAAGTTAACTATGCATATGAGTTCTGAGAGTTCTTGTAACATTCGGAATTTCGGGTATGATAGTTTGTGTTTCAATTTTGAAGTTTTAGGAGGGACTCGACGAGTCGAATGCCTAACTCGCCAAGTCACGACAGGTTGAACACATGGCTTTAATGAGTGGACTCGACGAGTCCAAGTATGGACTCGCCGAGTAGGTTCTGGGCCGAGAAAACCCTATGTTCCGACATTGGAGCCTATTTAAAAGAACTTATGACCATGGGTGCGCCTCACATCTCCTGTGTGAAACCCTAAATCGCCATTGGAGCCATGGGAGAGTTACTATGATGCAATCAAGTAATTTGGTGGGTTTTATAGAAGGAAAAGAGAATGATTCAAGCAAGTAACGAGAGGAGGCTGTGGATCTAACATTTCTTCCCAAGGGACTGCTGCAGGAGGTATTTCTTGCATCCTTTTCACCTGTTTTTGGTTAGACCTCGAGAATTGGGAATTTAGGGTTTAACTCCCCTTCTATTGTGGTTATGAGCTAAGTGAGTCATGATCTAAGGTGGGAAACCTCATATCTGAACCTTGAGAGGTCCAGAGAGTCCCACTCTTTCCACTTTATTCTATTCCATTGGAGTTGTGAACCTAGATTTCCATTTTAGAACCTATTTCACTAAATAATACCCTATGAGTGGTGCATGAGCTTAAAGGTTGGACCCTTACGTGATTATTGGGTGTTAGAAGGTCAGATCTACAAGTTAGAGAAACAGATATGACCTCAGGAGAACGTTTGAGTGTTGCCATGGAAGCAACTCGCCGAGTTCATAAGTGGACTCGACGAGTCGAGTCAGGGTTGCCCAGCGATTCGTGACAGGAGTAACCCGTCGAGTGAAGGGATGACTCGACGTGCCAAGTGAGGCTATAAGGATTCAGAGGACCCGCATGGACTCAACGAGTCGGGTCAAAGTTTGAACATTGACTTCAGTTGACCTTAGGGTTTTGGTTATGTTGATTCAAGAGAGGTCAGGGAAGGGCTGAATGGTCTTCTACCCATTATTTAGAGATGTTATCATTTTGATAGGAGGAGGCTAGGTCGGGTTATCGAGCACGAGAGGGTATCCGACATCATGCGAGGTGAGTCTTCTCACTATACTTTACCTAGAGTGGTAATTATGTGTGACCGGAAGGTCTTATGTGCTACGAGTAGAATGCAATGTATGTTGTTATATGATATGTATGTGCTATGTTTGTTATGAGTAGTATGGTATGGACCGGAAGGTCATTATGATATGGACTGGAAGGTCAACGGTGTATGGACCGGAAGGTCGAGATGATGAGGACCGGAAGGTCATTACGGGTAGAGCCGGAAGGTCTACCAGAGTTCGGATGGAAGTCCCCTAAGACACATGGATCAGAACATACCATAGAGTTAAGGCCTTGAGTGGCGTATGTGTTATTTGTGGTATTTTGGGGAACTCACTAAGCATTTATGCTTACCGTGTATGTGATATGTGTTTCAGGTACCATCAAGGATCGCGGGAAGGCGTTGGCATGATCTGTACACACTGATGAAGATTTACGTACTTGAGATTCTGGGGTTGTTTATTGAGATAATATGTGATGAAACGGAATTTGTTATGAATGAAATTATGTTTTAAAAATGAAAAATTGTTTTGAAAATTTACGTTGTTACAAGTTGGTATCAGAGCCTTGGTTTGAGGGATTCGGATGCACCTTCGGGTGTATTTGAACTCAAACTGAGGACTTGAGAAAGTTTTTCATAAAAGAAACAATTTTTGAAAAAAAAAGTAAAGGAATTTGAGGAAAGCGGAAAGAAGCAGTGTGTACGATCAGCCAACGCCCGAACGGTGATTTCCCAAAATACCCTTACATTATGTGTTATGAGATATGATATGTTATGCATGTTAGAGTAGGCTAGGTATTCATATTAGGACTTGAGTGGCCTGATTTGTGATGCCTTAGCCTAGGAGATTACTGCTTCTATGAGATGCTTCGAGAGTAAGTAGGTAGAAGTGAGGAGCTTATGAGAAGTCTACCGAAGGGTAGCCTATACGTAGCGAGATGTAGAGTACTTGTGATCTGGGATCCTAGGAGGAGGATTTGGAATGAATGTTGATGCGGTGTGGAAGGTAGTATAGGGCTTGTACTACTGAAAACACCGGATCAGTTTACAGTCCAAGTAAGAATCCTTAGGGTACTAGGGAACAAGTAGGGTTGAGTTATCGAGTGCGAGTATGCTCGAGCGAGTTTCTGATATTTTATGTTGTATTTCAGAGACATCATGGTTGGGACACGCCACATATCAGAGACCAACGGCGTGAGTGACGAAAAGCTTCGTCAGATTATCCACGATGAGGTGGCCGCGGCTATCCGCGCAGAGATACCGGAAATGTTGGGTCTATCAAGACCACCCTGATTGAGACGTTTGTCGAGATATACGCAACGGTTACTGAGGCTGCGACTGCTGCTAGACCTGAGGGGGGGAGGTGACTCATTGCTGTTTTGGGAGTTCAGCAACACGAAGCCACCAGAGTTTGATGGGATGCAGGACCTAATTGCTACGATGAGATAGATTTATAATATTGAGGGATGCTTCTACACCTGTTTGTGTCTGGAGCATCTGAGGGTTCTGTTTGCGCAGAACCAGATTCGCTTGGGAGGGAAGGACTGGTGGAAGTTTGTGTCGGCAAACCTCACTCTTGCAGAGATCTCAGAGGTGACCTAGGAGAGGTTCACCACCATGTTCAGAGATGAGTATGTTCTCTGGTGGAGAGGGAACGATTGGCATAGGAGTTCTTATCCCTCAAGCAGGGGACGGTGTCCCGTGACTGTAATTACACGAATGTTTCACGAGAGGGCATTGTGTTGCCCTGAGCACGTGTCGTCTGAGTAGGCACGCATGAGTCGGTATTTGAGCATTGAGAAGTGATGCCAGGGTTCGGGTACCATGAGTTGTAGCAGGTCGAGAGTTGATGTCATGGTTCGAGTACCATGATTCGTAGAAGATTAACAGGAGATAACATAGTTCAGGTACCATGATTCATAGCAGATCGAGAGATGCCGCACAGTTTGAGTATCATGACATGTGGTGGTTAGTGTTTCTGCTTTTTACCTGTTTTCCATGGGGATTGTCCAGACTGAGATCGGAGGTGAATGAGTATGGAGAATGAACGTGTTTTAGTGGAGCATCCCTTGAAAAGGGAAGTTGAGTGATCTCCGAGGGATTGTGGGTGATATGCCAGTTGGAGTCGCAAGACTCCGGGATTAGTAGGGATGGTGCGTCATGGGAGAATACGGTCTGGGATGGGCGACCGGCGATAGTGGAGAGATCACTTTCTGTGACCCGATTGGTGCTATTTCCATTTCCTGTGGGAGACATAAGAGGTGTTGAGAGTTTAGTTTTTGAGTTTGGGGGTGAGCCCTATGGGATTGCACGAATGGTGATCTTCAACCAGAGTATCTGGCGGTATATCTGCCGTGATGTAATGATATATCATGAGTAGGTTGTCAGTTGGGACTGAGATGGTCAAGGACCAGGGTGCACCCTACTTGAGTATAGTAAGGCGTATGTTAGTTATAGCATCGGATAATCCATAAGAGTATATCGGGGTAGTGGCTCTGTTGTCTATGACGAGTATCAAGTGTGGGAATGGAGCCCCTGTTCTGGTAATGATTCATGTGTTGGAACGTTGGTTGAGATGTTAAGGATGAGGAGTATGATGGTTATTTCCGAACTAAGAGCCAGGATTATTCTTGGACAGTTGAGATGTCTGGTAATGGATTGGTATGAGATTTTGAATGATTAGAGGCAATCATGATGAGAAGTTTCTAAGGATTTCATCAGAAATCCAGGATATTGGAGTTGCTTGAGCTCCATCGGGGAGATCATCGAACGTTGTGTAGCACCTTCTAAGAGTAAGTGAAATATTTCTAGCGGGAACGATCTGTGAGATAGATCGTTAGTGCGCAAGTTGATGATGGTTCAAACTCTAAGTGGGGGAGAACCATATATAGAGATCTATGGCATAGATTCATGAGACCATGGTTATTGATGGTCGAGGCAAGGTGCAGAGAGAGATAATGCATGTGGTGTATGTTTGAGAACGAAGTAGTGTCTATACGGCAAGTGACCGTTGGTCAAATACTTTGTGGTGGTTAGGAATTCTTCGAGGCTATAAAGGTGAGCTCGATATGATTGGCTAGTAAGATTAGTCTGGCAGTGGAGAGAATTCTAGTGCATTTTATGGGCTGTTATGCGGTTCAGAAAGGGGTAGGAATTGATTAAGCAATAACTTCAGGGTCGTTATGAGTATTCCTGCATGAGTTTTGAGCAATATAGAAGGAAGTTTCGGATTGTCATCAATATGTTCTGAGTCATTGACAATTCCTTCATGTTTCAATTGAGAATTGGGATACTCCGTAGTGGCGTGTGGTAAATGAAGATTTGTTGTGAGATTCTAAGGGAATGTGTGGGTGTATCTATGTATGATGCTGAAAGAAGGAGATCAGGGATTAAAGCAGTACATCGTGAGGTTCTATGGTAATTTTCCGAGGTATACTAGTACGAAGACCTGAAGTTCGGATTAGCTTTGAGTCTTTGGTTGGGACTGCAAGTGGCATATTGAGTATCTACGGTACCTGTGGGAGCTGTTGGGTATTGGCATCAGGAGGGATTATTTAAGAATGAGAATTGATACGGGAGAGGTGTCTTGGTTATGGCAGTTGTCGTCAGGAATAATGATGTGTAAATTGTATGAGTGTGGGCACCTATCTATGTTAGTCCGCGGAGCATGAGTTAGTGGACACAGGGTGGCGTTAACGTGAGAATGAGATGGTGGGAATAAGTCAGAGGTTGTTGTGATGCTACGGGAAGCCGTAGTACTCACTAGTCAGAGGTTGTTGTGATGCAACGGGAAGCCGTAGTACTCACTAGTAAAAGGTTGTTGTGATGCTACGGGAAGCCGTAGTACTCACTAGTCAGAGGTTGTTGTGATGCTACGGGAAGCCGTAGTACTCACTAGTCAAAGGTTGTTGTGATGCTACGGGAAGCCGTAGTACTCACTTGTCAGAGGTTGTTGTGATGCTACAGGAAGCCGTAGTACTCACTAGTAAGAGGTTGTTGTGATGCTACGGGAAGCCGTAGTACTCACTAGTCAGAGGATGTTGTGATGCTACTAGGAGTCGTAGTACTCACTAGTCAGGGGTTGTTGTGATGCTACGGGGAGCCGTAGTACTCACTAGTCAGAGGAAGGTTGTTGCGATGCTACGGGGAGTCGTAGTACTCTGTGTTGGGTTTTTGAGCATTCTAACACTCCTATGGTGTACATGCAACCCTATAAACCTTGGATCTATGTTTTCTCTATTATACATGCAAATATTAACTATTCTAAGGTTTCATCTTAACTAGCATATTATGAAGCACCTATACTACAAAGTTCTAGTTAGATGACATACCTTTTGATGTAGCTTGATGTCTTCAAGCTTTAAGAGCTTAGCCCCAATAGTGTGGAAGCCTCAAATGGAATCACAAATCACCAAAACACCTTGGAAGAACTTGAGAGAATATGTATGCACACTAAAATTGGCCCACTCTTATTTTCACACACTTGGACTTAGACATTAATCCAACAGTCTCCCACTTGGATAAGTCTAAAACTATTATTGAGTACGACTTCAAAACCTAACTGGCAATCGTAGCTCTTAAAGCCACTGTCGAACTCTGACTTTTGTCAATGACTTGTCCATTAGATAAGGGATCATATATTCCTCCATTCTAGATATCATATGGACTGAGACATGGATTATACATCATTCTCTCTGTCCCTTTGTTGTTTCCCGATTTCCGATTCATGACGACTGACTAATTGAACAAATCAAATCAGTCCTGGCTTGGCCAAGCACTCACATGTGTCATCATTAAATCATCGAGGGGCCCACAGATATCGCTTTTATCCCGAACGTAAAAGGAATGGATAAACTTCGACTCATATGGCTTGATCTACTACTTGTTGAATCATACACAAAGGCACGTTTTATAACATCGAGTTACCAATGCGTTTTCGTGCAATCAATGTATAACCAACTCATAGTAACAACTCATATCTCTAGGTTTGAAGAATATAAGATATTATCGTCTCATGATCACTCGTGATAAAATCCATGAAGTGATTCCAATGAGCGCGAGTTGAATCCAATACTCAGAACTTATGAGCACTCATGAGTGTTTTAGCACAACTTTGTCCACCAACTTGGATCTCTACAAGCCAACCCATGACAGTCTTGATTCATATATACTTCCAACATATGACCGAGTGTGGGTGGATTGAATAACTTAGTCATTGAGGAAGAATAACCTAGTTATTATGGAAGTCAAAACACGCAAAGTGAAACACAAGAATAAATGAATCTAATATGGTATCAAAACCTATGAATATAAATAAAACACTTTCTATTTATCACCATACTGATTACTCATTATTCATTGTTTCGGTTTTATCAACTTTATACTTGAATTAAAACATAGGGGTCTCATGCTCCAAGCATGTACACTATGTTTTTCTAAACAATAGCTTTGCTATACACCAAGTATGAACTCTATGTTTGTCTATTATCCTTTTCTTTGTGAACTTAGATCAAATGAACATAATTTCAATGATTCTCATTTCACACTCCTAATTCCTTACTGCAAATGCAAGAATTCCAAACTCATGCCATTTACTAAAATCTGTTAGATTCTAAACTTATACGCATTGATCCTCTTGTAATGGTTATGGACAAAGTCATAAAGACTTGACAACAAACATTACAGAGCATTCCAAAGGAGATCAACTACTTGGAAACATCCTTCTTGCATTAAGTTTCCCAATCTTATACAAATTTATTGAACAACTTCCACCTTCCCATATTCCCATTTTGACTATCACTTATGAACAAGAGTTGCCTCTTTTCAGAATATGTCAATATGGTCCTTCCAAAAATTAACATTATACTTCCAATTGTCCCTGAGCAACCAATCTTTGGTAAACCTTAGATTGTCCTTGACAATTGCTTAATCATTTTAGTCATATCCAATTCTAGACCTTTTCCCTTCTTAATGCCCCAGGCATTTGGAAAATTTTAGAAAGGATGAATATTATAGCACATGCAATTGATCCTATATCCGAAGCATATGGGACACGATTCATGATGTCTGACATAAAGACATGATACTAGACCAGTCCTTTTGCTACAATATTTCTATTTGCCAAGTTCTCATAATTCAGATTAAGAAAAGGGATGTTGTAATCATAATCGAATTTTAGAATGCAAATAACAGACCTATATATAGAACTTCCTTATGTTGAGCCATTCCAACACAAAATTCATATATATATATATATATATATATATATATATATATATATATATATATATATATATATATATATATCCTTGACTAAAGATGATTAAAACCTCAATCTAAGCTTATAGATTTCAGATAAAGTATAATTTCCTCTCCCTTAATTATAGCAAAACAACTTTTCAACCCCTGCAACTCCAAAATTGAAACTTTTGTTTTCTATAATTAAAATTGCTAACTTGCAACCTTTATCATAATTATCATGCTCCCACTAATATGATGATTATTAGCAATAACACTTATGCTCCCACTAGCTTTGACATGTACTCAAAAATCAGTTGGACTTCTAGAAATCAATACTTTATTGACTTTCTTACCAAAGTTCATATTTCTGAGACGAGATTACCTTGATAAGACTTTATCAAAATCATACACCATATCTTAGATAGCTCACAGGTGTGTCTAAACAATTTCAGAACTATGAAAAAGGATGTCGTAATCATAGTCTCAATTGTTTAGACCTTTTGCCATCTGCTTCAAATCTACTTGGTGGAAGTGTTTCCTCACCATCATTTTCATGAATCAAAGAGAAACCTTATGACCCTTAGATTTTATGGTGTATGTGTTCTTATCCATGTGAATTGTCAAAACCATAGTCACAATACAAGGATAATGACAAATCCAAACTCATATGAACTGAACTCAATCTTATTTTCTTGCCACCTGGCAGCTCAAGGGCCTGCCATTGCTTCCAAGTTGTTATGCAACCAATTGAGAACTCTAAGAAGCCATATGCAAAGCCAACTTTAACTTGAATGGGCATAGAAATAGAAATATGTCAACACGATAGATTATAAACCTCACGTCGTGTGCTAATGTTAAACTACAGGTTTTTATTCTTGATTAGATCTTGAAATTCTTCCAGGATCTTTAAGACTCCCACTATCCTCTTTACACATAAGACTCACTTGCCAAATATTCAAGAGATAGTTTGGATTCTTTATCAAGACAAACACTTCACACAATTGGTCTTAGTTGGTCTTTGTTTTATCCAAAACATCACAACTTACCAATTTCAAATGTACAAGAGTAGGATACTTTTACTCTTACATTTGACAAGTGTTATAAGCCTATCTTTAAGATATGTCACTCAAGTTACAATCTTGGAGTATGACTCTAAGAATTGTTTTGGAACGAAGTATGACTCATCTTCTTGATTTAACAATTTCAACAATTCATGATTCCTATTCTTAGTCATAAGAATGTACTAAGATTTCCTTAGAGGACTAATTTTGATATGATTTCTAAATCATTAAGATGATCACAAAACTTGATGCTAAAGTACTCTCCCATCTTTTCAGATTTGAGAAACTTTTATCCTTCTGCCTAATTTGATTCTTCTCATTCGTTCTGCCATACATCGAAATTATTCCAATGTATCAAAATTACACTTAAACTTGTAAGTGTAACCATATTTACTAAACTTTAGTAAATCATGACGAATAGTCTTATAGATTTTTTGTGGTGGACTTGATTAGTGCACAAGAATGTGTACTCGATCCCTTAGTCCTTCACTTGACTCACATATAAATGTGAACAAGGAACTAGTATTAATTTTCCAAAGCTGGAAGTTCTCATTCATCATACTGTACAACTTGTATGATTCCAAGTTTCTATCCAACTGAAACTTGGGTGATGAGAATCTTTCTTTGTTTGGTAAATTTAGACACTACCACAAATGAAAGAATCAAATCCTCTTTCCAATATTTCTATCAATGGAATCATATAAACAACAATTTTTCACAAATGCCATTGTAAGGATGCTTAGAATAAATAAAACCAAAAATTTTATTTTAAAACTTTGCGGAAAACTTATCTTTACAATGCAAGAGCATATGAAAAACATGTTGTTATCTATTCCTAAGCAATATTACATAACTCCTAAGTAACAGCTCAAAATTCTGATCACCGAACCATGCGATCGAAATCCATCTTCGCGATCAGAATTAGCATATACTTCCTTCTTCACTTTTTCTTTGATTCTTAAAACATCAATATGTGACCCAGTCACATCATGTAATAAGAATCTCAAAATAGAAACTTAACAAAGTTTGATAGTGGACTTTACCTGAAGATCTTTCAGGTAAATTTGGCAGCTTCGTAACCAATGCCCTTTACCATGTACCATTGTCAATGTCCATGGAAGTTTGGGAAGTTGATCTTCTAATCAAATTAAGGGTCATGTCATAGTCTGTTCCATAGTAGTCCCAACGGAACTCACTATGTGACATAGAAAGTGATTGAACATCCAACTTTCTCAAGACTTTGACACCCAACTCTCCCGACTTGTCAATATGTGACATTATCTCCAAGATGTGAGCACACATAGACTTTGCTTGCCAATAGGGCTTGAGTGACCTTGAACTTGTGGGTTAGGGAGAATAATTGGAGGAGATGGAGGAAGTGAAGTTCCAAGAGATTTGGGAAGATCATAGATGTCTGAATTAGACGTCTTTTGGGAGATATTCAAGATAGTTGATTTAAAGTCCTTAATATAACACCCAATATGAAATATTAAGGCTAGGACCCAACACAATATTTTATAACTTGGAAGAGGGATGTCGTAATCCAAGCTATAGAATATTTGAAGGTAGGCGAATGACGATTCACCAATTTCCACCATGAAAAACGAAAGAATTTATTAGGTTTTTAATTGGATTTGAAACTCCTAGATCTTTTGAGATTCATTGAACTATTCAATGGCATGTTTCAATCTCGAGTGTGCCCTTTAGGTTTTGTGACTGGGATGCCAAGGATCACAAAACAAGGTGTGAAGTAACCATGCAAATTACTTGGTACTCTTAAGTGTTCACCCCATAATCGATGTGCCGATTAACCACACACGCTCCATCGATATTATGATAAACATTAAGTTACCCTTTTCCTACCTTGTTAAGTCAAGCTAGTGTGCCGGTTAACCACACACGCTCTACTAACCGACTTAAGCAAAGTGCAAAGTGTAATTTCATGGATTTGCACCTTATTCACATTTTCCTAAAGTAACTACAATTGAGAATTATAAAAAACATTTAGTTACTTTATATTTATCATTAATACTTTTAATGAAGGGAGAATTCTAGTCCTTGTCCTACCCGTTCGGCTAACGACCCTCCACCAGTCAAGAAAGCGATGGGTGAGAGTGGACACCCATTAAACTGCCATTTTATAGGCTGTAACCTTATACCCCCTTATAGACCGGCTTCGTGAATGAGGCCTACTAATGGTAAGACGACTTGCTCTTATACATATAATATATTAAACTTTTAATATTATAATAGTATAAGGGTGTATTTTAGACATTTAAAATACTTGGTGGTTTAATCAATTAATTAAACTATACTCTTAATTTAATTAAACTTAAACCATGTCATTATGGCATTATTAATTCTCTTTTAATTATAACTTTAATTATCTACTAATAAAGTCCATAAGAGTTAATTGAATTATTCAATAAAAACATCATAATTCCAATTATTAAATTCAAAATTAAAACCATTTAATTAATTGTTTAAGTTATGAACCCAAGAGTTTTAGAATTCAATTCTTTTTTTCATAAAAACTTTTTCCAAATTCCAAAACTTGGGGGCAAGTTTTGTAACTCTTGAAAACTTTTGGATTCCATAACTTATGGAGTTAAATACTTGTTTTATGATGAAACTTTTCATGTTCCATAAGTTATGAAAGTTGTGGAATTCTTTAAAACATTTACACCAAATTTTGTAACTCCATAAAAACTTTGAGTCAATAAAAAAAAAAAAAAAAAAAAAAAAAAAAAAAAAAAAAAAAAAAACTTTCATATCCATAACTTATGGAAGTTTCAAAACTCTTAAGATCACAACTTTAAAAAAAAACTTTTGAGCTCCAAAATTTTATGACAAAATTTGTAACTCCTTAAAACATTTAGATCAAACTTTTAAAACTAATAAAATAATCATATCATTTTATCTTTTACTGTATTTGACCTAATTCAACTCATATAGCAAATGATTCAAATTTTACAAATAATTAGTTTTTCACAAAACAAGTAATTATCTTAAAATTTGACAAACTTCATGTTTTTTTTTCTTTTTTTTCAACTTTGAAAATCAAGAAATTTGCATGAATATAATAGAAAACAACCCATGGCTCTGATACCACTGTTGGGTTTTTGAGCATTCTAACACTCCTATGGTGTACATGCAACCCTATAAACCTTGGATCTATGTTTTCTCTATTATACATGCAAGTATTAACTATTCCAAGGTTTCATCCTAACTAGCATATTATGAAGCACCTATACTACAAAGTTCTAGTTAGATGACATACCTTTTGATGTAACTTGATGTCTTCAAGCTTTAAGAGTTTAGCCCCAATAGTGTGGAAGCCTCAAATGGAATCACAAATCACCAAAACACCTTGGAAGAACTTGAGAGAATATGTATGCACAGTAAAATTGACCCACTCTTATTTCCACACACTTGTGTCAATTTTGTGAGCCAAGGACCCCTTTATATATTATGCGGGATTAGGGTTACATCCATGTAAAACCTAATACCCATGAACTTTCATTTACATAGGATCCTTGGGTTAAAAGCTCCATGGACTATCCATAAAAGCTTAGCCCAACCTAAATGAACTTGGCCCATTCCATATATATAAGAGTCCACATTTAATTAGTTACTTTTGATCACTTAATTAATTCTAAATTAATTCTTGATCAATACTAATTAAATAATATGATTCCATATTAATATATTAGAACTTATAATATATTAATATAAATCATAAATATACTATTCTCAAAAGACTAACCATATAAATTATGTCGGTAAAGTGCAACCCAAATGGACCATGCCGAGTTGGGTCAAGTACATACCAAATATAGTTATGGACTTAGACATTAATCCAACACTCTCTAGTCAACAAGAGGTGGTTTCGAGGAAGTATCCTTTGATCATAGCATGAAGCATAAGAGTTTTAGGCCTGGGTAGCCCTAGTTATGAGTCCTTGGGAGCCTGGTGGTCGGACCAGGGGCGGGACCATGGTCTCTTCATCGATCGAGAGTCACGATATGCTGTGATGGGTCCCATTTTGAGGAGTATTGTTGTCTTCCGAGGATTTAGACCGGAGTGGTTCAGTTCTTTGGTGCGGAAGGTACCGCAAGGAGCATGTATCTAGGGAGTAGTGTTCGACTGAGGTCGAGGGTGAAGCGATTTAGTGGGATTGTGGTATTTGTTGGGGTAAAGTGAACTTCGTGACTTGTGTGTCATCGGGCCAAGATAGTTGTTGTAAGAAGGAAGTCAGTGTGACATTTCGGGACAAGTTATGGGTGACCTCTGGAGGTGCAACTGTGTAGTTATGAGTTGACCTGGTATTTGGTATTGAAGAGGGATATGAGAATCGAAGCTGGGGCTTATGATTGTGATGTTTGAGGACACTTCCGAACGAGCATGGTTATTCACTTGGGTCTGAGTGTAACACCCATAAAAATTGAACCAATTTAAAACATTTTAATTCATTCAAAAACCATTAAGTTCATACATCTTGTTTTTAAAATAGTTTAAACATCAGAGTATCCTCTAGAACCATATCACATAAATCATAAAACATGAGGAGTGGTACGATCACACCTTCGCCTTGCCACGATCTCCTGAAGTACCTGAAACAATACACTAAACTGTAAGCCCGAAAGCTTAAAGAGTTACCCCCAAAATACCAACCACACATAAACATACTCATAACATATCACAAATAGAACATCCATACACACCGGGTCTATTATGTGACTGGTCCGCCCGCACCGGGCCTTCAGCCCACTTGGTCCACCCTCTGAGTCTAGCCATGTACATCGAGTCTACACTGTGATTGGTCCGCCCACACCGGGCCTTCAATCCACCTGGTCCACTCTCCGAGTCTACAGTATGTATGGTCCGCCCACACCGGGCCTTTAGTCGGCCTGGTCCACTCTCCGAGCCTCGGCACGTCTGGTTCGCCCACTTGGGGCCTTCAGCATTTCTGGACCGTTCGTTGGGCCTTCAGAATATCCAGTCCGCCCTGGGTATGTTGGCCTACATCAGAAAGCAGGACCCGCCTCAACCCAACCCCCGTCAAACAACCATGTGCACATAAAATAATTAATCACATAACAAATCCTTAACCAGACAAACAGTCTAACAGATCACATAGCATATCAACATCCTAACTAGGATTCTGACCTAACCGGTCACTAGCATAACATCACCCTATATACCGGGTACCGACCTTAACCAGGTCACTAACATAACATTACCCTAAATACCGGGTACCGACCTTAACCATGTCACTAACATAACACCATCCTAAATACCAGGATGCAGATCTAGGAAGGCAATAACATAACAAACAATACCCGAATTTCCATCCGATAAAGGGCCGTCCTTGGTGCCGTAGACCCTGTCGATATAGTGAGGATAACTCACCCGCAATTGCCAACTGAAGAGATAAGACCAAGCTGCTCTGACCACCGACACAAACTTCACTACGTAACACTACTAAAGAACCAATTCCAAAATTACCAAAATACCCTTGGAGGTCAAATTGGTCAACTCTTGGTCAAAGTCAAAGTCAACCTTCCTGGTTGATTCTACTCACCGAGTCAACCCATCGACTCGTCGAGTTCCTATACTCAGAAACTCCCATAACACGACTCAACTCGCCGAGTCGCCCCAAGACTCGTTGAGTCCAATGATCTCCGAGTCCCATCCTGCTCAAATCACAGAGTCGTCCCTCGACTCACTGATTCGAGGCTTAACCAGAAGAGGTTAGGGTTCCGCGACCAGACTCGCCGAGTCCAAGTCAATCATCAACATACTCGCCGAGTTGTTCTTCCAACTCGCTGAGTCCATGCACATGTCCATAAAACTCGTCGAGTACACTCATGTGACTCGCCGAGTCTCTCCAGTTCTCAATCCATACAGTGGCTTTTCGAGCCATGCAGGGGATCCAATCCATAGATCCACTCTTCTACAGTCTAACCCTCACATAAAGTTACAAACTTTACATGAAACCAAGGAGATATAGGCCCAAAACACACTAGGGCTTGGGTTTTAGACAAAGGGACTTCACCAACAACTCAATGACTGAAACTTTATGACATTTTGGACCATCACAAGCCTAGATCTGAAGTAGCAACCTCAGATCTAAGCCTCTAAATCGAAATAGCTCTCAATCATACAAAAAATGCCCCAAATCTCAAATGATAATAGATCTAGATGCAAAAGAGCCCAAGCAACATATTATTACCTCCAATATATGCCCCAACTGAAGTAGATCCCGGATCTACACCACTCCTTTGCAGCAAGACTCTTGATCTTCAAGCCCCTTTCCAAGATTTACTCTTCCAAAGATGTATTCTCTGTATTAATGGAGGCTCACTCGATTCTAGGGTTTCTGGATCTCAAAAGGGTAGCAAAGAGGCTGAGGGTGGGTTATAATGTGCTTTATATAGGGAAAAACCCCCGGGATTAGGGTTTTCTCTCTTCATCACCAACTCGTCGAGTCCAAGCCGCCGACTCGGTGAGTTGGCAACATAACCCGCGATAGATTCCCGCTCCGACTCGGCAAGTAAGGATGCCTACTCGTCAAGTCCCTTTCCTTAATTTACACTTTAAGTCCTTCAATAGCACCTCTGGAATTTGGGGTGTTACAACTCTCCCCCACTTAAATTAGGCTTCGTCCTCGAAGCCTACTTCAGTATACCTTTCAGAACAAACCCCTTGCACTGCAGACTCCGATTTCTCAATCAACTCATGCTCTTACAAACCCTACTTCTACATCTCTCTTAAAATGGCTTATTCTCACGTGGAATCCTTGTCACTACTCCAAGCCGACCATCAACCTTTCAACTCAATAGTACTATATATTAACCACGTATCACCCGATGATACCATCCCTTCAAATCAGGAACACACATTCGCGCCCTGCGAACGCTAGATACCACAAACACCCACTGAGCTCTGCCAAGACACTAATCCATCTTCCTTCACCCAAAATTGGTGATAACCCTGATAACATGCAACCTGGAACGAATCCTGTTCTACCCTCTGGTTCTATCCCTGACGCGCTGACATGATACTGCATCCTTCAGCTCCCATAACCCATCAACCGAACATATTGCGTAACCACTCGTACCTGGCCCAATGAGCCTTGGGCTGGAATACCAAACACACCAGGTCCAATCAATCATAGGGTCCGGTCATCCTTATGATGGAATACCGTCACATACATAACTCAAGCGTACAACTATACTCAGAACTAAGGACCTTTTCCTGGCGTCACCCTCGAACCCTTCGGTTCGAGACAATGGAATGCAACCCACTCACACCTCCCTATCACGATCTCTAGGTCCTTGACCCCTGACTGTAATATCCTTATACAGTCATCAACACCGGTCCAGACTACTCCCGAGTCTGTTAACCTACTGTCTCACCTTTCTCTATCCCAATCTCCAATATGGAACCACTATCCTCCTCCTCTTCCAAGGAGACTGAAAACATGCTTGCGCATCATCCAACGTTGCCACAACCTCTACGGGCATCCAACTCGTATGTGCTTCCATATATCTGGTACAATCCCGGTGCTTACTACCAATAACTGAAGCACTTTCGATCATCCATTTACTATGCTGCCTTCCTTTCAGAGGACCCACACTCCATCCGAAGCTACATACCTTTCCTTTCCAGGAAGTCTACTCAACAACCCTTACCGCACCTATAAGTGCCACTGAGCTAAACTCCGCTCTACACTATCCATGTAGAGCAAATGCTATTCTCGAACTCCCATATACTCTGAATCTTATCACATAACTAACTAGGCCCATGCATGGCCTCCAGCCAACTCCATCATCATGATCAATACTTGGGGCCAGACCATATCGATTACTATTACATGGCGACATATAGACTCATTCTCCTCATACCGATCCACTAACACATACAGAGTCTTCAGCATGACTAGACCGCCTTTCCAGGCCTTCAGCCTATCTAGACCACTCTAAGAACCTTCAGCATGTCTGGACCGCCCTCGTGGGTCTTCAGCCTGTCTGGACCGTTCCCTGAGCCTTCGGCCTGAATGGTACGCCTCCCAGCCTTCAGTCTATCTAGACCGCTCAAAACTATTGTACATCACCCTGAACCATCCTTCCCGGGAATCTCTCCCATGCAGTCTGTTCTAGCCCTCTTGGGGTTTCGAACTCCATTCCGTTCCTGGAATCCTTTCCATGGCCTAAACCCAGGCCTCACATCGACCAACCACCTTTCCAGAAACCATGGTCTGTTCCCTGCCCCACTTGTCTATCACTTGCTCCAGTCATGCCACACTCTCGGCTAACAACACTGATAAATCTAAGTAGCTAACCAACCCTGGATACTTGCTGTTTTACCGGAGAATTTTCCAATTCTCCCCACTTAGTGTACCAACTACTAACTTCCGCTGACAAACCGGCATAACTCGATCGACTTTACTTGATAATGTTCCCCCTCTTTTCCCGAAACTAAATCCCTCTGGAGTGAGCAACCTCCACAGAATACTCTCCCGACATCGCACATCCCGAACTTCAAGGAATTTCGAATCCCAACTGAACACTTCTCGCATCGCAGTTGCTATTCCAAGCAACAAGATCATATACCTTATCTTTCGACCAAGAATCCTCCTGAACGCTAACCAACTACAACTACTAACTACTAAGATCCCCAATCATACTATGAATCATGCGAAAAAGGCGAACATATTTACAATACCACATAATCAACAAGATAACAAGATATCAAAATGGAAACATAACCGCAGCTGCATTCGGCTCTACCCTGACCTCCTCTGTTGTAAGCTATAATGCGCGCCCCTGAGCCCTCGCAGGCTCCGTTCCACCCTGACCTCCACCCGTAGTCCTCAAAGTGGCCGGTGCTGGAGCCTACACCGGTCTTGCAACAAGTTGTGGACAGTTGACCCTCAAGTGTCCAACCTGATGACAATGATAACAGATCCTCATATCCTGAGCCAGGACCGACTGAAGACAATCCCTCGCATATTGCCCTTCTTTTCCACACTTGTGACACGCACCACCGGACCTACAAACTCTGGCATGACCCATCCCACACTTCTCATGAGTGCGGCTGCTCTGATCTCCAACCCTAGAGTCAACGGTTTTTGACCGTTTTGGCGCCGGCTACGACTGCACCGGGGCCTGCCTCTGATCTCGTAACTGTAACTCCATCTCTAACTCCCGCCGCCTGGCAGCCTCCTGCAGCTCTAACAAGGTATGACACCTCTGCGTGGACACAAACTGCCTGATGTCCCTCTTAAGCATATTCAGATATCAGGACATCTGAGCCTGCTCCGAAGCAAACTCTAGGCAAAGCATCGCCCTCTCAGTGAACATCCTGGTGATCTTCGTCACCGACTCTAAATCCTGCTTCATCTCTAGGAACTCCAGAGCCAAGCTCTCTCTCTCAACCCATGGAACATAACGAGTGATGAACATCTCCCAGAACTGATCCTAAGAAATCGCAGCCTGCTGCGCATCAGAATAAGATCACGTAGTCAACCTCCACCAATCCTTCGCCCCGAGCCTCAAAAGGTTCAGAGCACACCTCATCCTCTGATCCGCAGGGCATGAACACGTGAAGAAACAACCCTCCACGTCTGACAACCATCTCATAGCAACGATCAGATCCTGAAATCCATCAAAAGTAGGGGCTTCGTATTATCGAAGTCCCGATACTGAAAACCTCGACCGGTTCCTCCCCTTGCCGCTGCTACAGCTGCTGTAGCTGCCGCGGCAGCCACCTCTGTAAGAGCTGCATAGCGCTCATCAAAGTACTCAACCATGGTGGTCTTGATCGACCCAAACATCTCTGGCAACTCAGCCTGGAACATAGCAGCAACCTCATCATGTAGGATCTCACAAATCTTGGCATCCAACTCATTCGTACTTATCTGACCAATGACCTCGGGTGGTACTGATCCATCCTGATCACCTTCTCCTAATCCCGATCCCGAACTGGATCCTACCCCGAGACGTCTCGTAATCGCCATTCTGAAAATACGCCACAAGAAATTAGGCATTCCTCATAATAACCCCGAGAACTAGCTCCCAACAAAACCCTAGAGGTTGTGACTTCCTGGATACGCGTATGGGTCCCGTGCTTTCAGTAGTACGGGCCCATACTACCTTCCACACCTACCCATATTTGTATCAAGTATCACCACAACACCCTAAAAATAGCATATACATAACGGACACTCGATACCCACTCCTAAAGGAGCACCACTATCCCATAACCGACCTACCGGTCTCACGCAACCCTCCCATCCATGAAACTTCCACCAACCCTGCAGCACTAGTGTATGCTAGTCATACATAACGTTGGACCCTATAGACTTTCGAATATCCAATCCTACCCTAAGCTCCCAATCATACAAGAACAGAACATAAGGCCAAATCAAATATTCTCAAGCTATAAGATCTTAATTATGTATAACCATGATGCATACACTAAATAACTACAGTAATGATATCAATTTCATACAAAGGAAACCCTAGGCTAGCAGGCATCATATAATTAGGCAATTCTATCATGCAATTCTTGAAGATCCCTAGCCTAGTACTAGCATGCTGTTCTAACATAATCAAATAACTTGTATGGTATTTTGGGGTCTGCTTACTGGCTCTGGCTGATCGTACCCTCTACATCCGCCTTTACTTATTTCGAAAAACCTTTTGAAAATCCCTCCTTGATTTGAGACTGGATTCACACGAATGTTCCTCCAATTCACTCAAACCAAGGCTTTGATACCAACTTGTAACACCCATAAAAAGTGAGCCAAATTAAAACATTTTAATTCATTCAACAACCATTAAGTTCATACATCTTGTTTTCAAAATAGTTTAAACATCAGAGTATCCCCCAGAACCATATCACATAAATCATAAAACATGAGGAGCGGTACGATCACGCCTCCTGAAGTACCTGAAACAATACACTAAACTGTAAGCCCGAAAGCTTAGTGAGTTACCCCCAAAATACCAACCACACATAAACATACTCATAACATTTCACAAATAAAACAGCCATGCACATCGGGTCTACTGTGTGACTGGCCCGCCCGCACCGGGCCTTCAGCCCACCTGGTCCACCCTCTGAGTCTAGCCATGTACATCAAGTCTACAGTGTGATTGGTCCGCCCTCTTGGGGCCTTCAACCTATCCGGACCGTTCGTTGGGCCTTCGAAATATCCGGTCCGCCCTGGGTATGTTGTCCTACAGCATAAAGCAGGACCCGACTCAACCCAACCCCCGTCAAATAACCATATGCACATAAAACAATTAATCACATAACAAATACTTAACCAGACAAATTGTCTAACATATCACATAGCATATCAACATCCTAACTAGGATTCTGACCTAACCGGTCACTAGCATAACATTACCCTATATACCGGGTACCGACCTTAACCAGGTCACTAACATAACATTACCCTAAATACCGGGTATCGACCTTAACCTGGTCACTAATATAACACCATCCTAAATACCAGGATGCAGATCTAGCAAGGCAATAACATAACAAACAATACCCAAATTTCCATCTGATAAAGGGCTGGCCTTGGTGCAGTAGACCCTGTCGATATAGTGAGGATAACTCACCTGCAATTGCCGACTGAAGAGATAAGACCAAGTTGCTCCGACCACCGACACAAACTTCACCACAGAAAACTACCAAAGAACCAATTCCAAAAATACCAAAATTACCAAAATACCATTGGAAGTCAAACTGGTCAACTCTTGGTCTTAGTCAAAGTCCTCAGTCAAAGTCAACCTTCCTGGTTGATTCTACTCGCCGAGTCAACCCGTCGACTCATCGAGTTCCTATACTCAGAAACTCCCATAACACGACTCAACTCACCGAGTCGCCCCAAGACTCATCGAGTCTAATGATCTCCGAGTCCCATCCCGCTCAACTCACAGAGTCGTCCCTCGACTCGCCTATTCGAGGCTTAACCAGAAGAGGTTAGGGTTCCGCGACCATAATCGCCGAGTCCAAGGCAATCTTCAACAGACTCGCCGAGTTGTTCTTCCAACTCGCTGAGTCCATGCACATGTTCATACAACTCGTCGAGTACACTCATGTGACTCGCCGAGTCTCTCCAGTTCTCAATCCATACAGTGGCTTTTCGAGCCATGCAGGGGCTCCAATCCATAGATCCACTCTTCTACAGTCTAACCCTTACATAAAGTTGCAAACTTTACGTGAAACCAAGGAGATATAGGCCCAAAACACACTAGGGCTTGGGTTTTAGACAAAGGGGCTTCACCAACAACTCAATGACTGAAATTTTATGACATTTTGGACCATCACAAGCCTAGTTCTGAAGTAGCAACTTTAGATCTAAGCCTCTAACTCGAAATAGCTCTCAATCATACCAAAAATGCCCCAAATCTCAAATGATAATAGATATAGATGCAAAAGAGCCCAAGCAACAAATTATTACCTCCAATATATGCCCCAACTGAAGTAGATCCCGGATCTACACCACTCCTTTGCAGCAAGCCTCTTGATCTTCAAGCCCATTTCCATGATTTTCTCTTCCAAAGCTCTATTCTCTCTATTAATGGAAGCTCACTCGATTCTAGGGTTTATGGATCTCAAAAGGGTAGCAAAGAGGTTGAGGGTGGGTTATAATGTGCTTTATATAAGGCACAACCCCCGGGATAAGGTTTTTCTATCTTCAGCACCAACTCGTCGAGTCCAAGCCGCCGACTCGGTGCGTTGGCCACTTAACCCGCGACAGATTCCTGCTCTGACTCGACGAGTAAGCATGCTTACTCATCGAGTCCTTTTCCTTAATTTACACTTTAATTCCTTCAATAGCACCTCTGGAATTTGGGGTGTTACACTGAGGGTTGAGTGTTGAGGATTCTTTGTCCGGATGGGATCTAGTAGTAGTTTAGTGGATGAGCCCTGGGGGAGTGTGAACCCTTCTGTATCTTGGGGTGTGATTCGGATCATTTAGCATGATGGGTATGAGTGGACGATAGCTGATTGTTGGACTTAGTTTTGAGGACCAGTAAGTTATTAGGTTTGGATATTCGAGGAGCGAATAACAAGGTGATCGTTTGAGTAGGCGGTCTGGCGGCAGGCCAGACCACTAGAGTTTCCGGTTATTGGGAAGGAGTATCTTAGCGGCAGAAAGGGCTGGTTCAGTTCTGGACTCGGGAGTTTCTGTGTGGGTCTAGCTGTCCATGAAGGAAGATATTGTTTTGGTGTGAGATCCTTTCAGGAGTGTTTTTCGGGTGTTTGGTTTCCTTCTATATGATTTGAGGAGCGATTTTGAGGACGAAATCAAATTAAGTGGGGGAGATTTGTAACATCCGGAATTTCGGGTATGATAGTTCGTGTTTCAATTTTGAGGATTTAGGAGGGACTCAATGAGTCGAATGCCTGACTCGCCGAGTCACGACGGGTTGAACATGTGGATTTAATGAGCGGACTCGACGAGTCCAAGTATGGACTCGCCAAGTAGGTTCTGGGTCGAGAAAACCCTAAGTTCCGAGGTTGGAGCCTATTTAAAGGAACTTAAGACCTTGGGTGCGCTTCACATCTCCTGTGTGAAACCCTAAATCGCCATTGGAGCCATGGGAGAGTTACTATGATGCAATCAAGTAATTTGGTGGGTTTTATAGAAGGAAAAGAGCATGATTGGGGTTGTGGATCTAACATTTCTTCCCAAGGCACTGCTGCAGGAGGTATATCTTGCATCCTTTTCACCTGTTTTTGGTTAGACCTCGAGAATTGGAAGTTTTAGGGTTTAACTCCCCTTCTATTGTGGTTATGAGCTAAGTGAGTCATGATCTAAGGTGGGAAATCTCAGATCTGAACCTTGAGAGGTCCAGAGAGTCCCACTCTTTCAACTTTATTCTGTTCCATTGGAGTTGTGAACCTAGATTGCCATTTTAGAACCTATTTCACTAAATAATACCCTATGAGTGGTGCATGAGCTTAAAGGTTGGACCTTTACGTGATTATTGGGTGTTAGAAGGTCAGATCTACAAGTTAGAGAAACAGATATGACCTTAGGAGAACGTTTGAGTGTTGTCATGGAAGAAACTCGCCGAGTTCATAAGTGGACTCGACGAGTCGAGTCAGGGTTGCCCAACGATTCGTGACAGGAGTAACCCGTCGAGTGAAGGGATGACTCGACGTGCCAAGTGAGGCTAGAAGGATTCAGAGGACCCGCATGGACTCGACGAGTCGGGTCAAAGTTTGAACATTGACTTCAGCTCAGCTTAGGGTTTTGGTTATGCTGATTCAAGAGAGGTCAGGGAAGGGCTGAATGGTCTTTTACCCATTATTTAGAGATGAGGACAAGATAAGGTAATGATTAGAGATGTTATCATTTTGATAGGAGGAGGCTAGGTTGGGTTATCGAGCACGAGAGGGTATCCGACATCATGCGACGTGAGTCTTCTCACTATACTTTACCTAGAGTGGTAATTATGTGTGACCGGAAGGTCTTATGTGCTACGAGTAGAATGCAATGTATGCTGTTATATGATATGTATGTGCTATGTTTGTTATGAGTAGCATGGTATGGACCGGAAGGTCATTATGATATGGACTGGAAGGTCAACAGTGTATGGACCGGAAGGTCAAGATGATGAGGACCGGAAGGTCATTACGGGTAGAGTCGGAAGGTCTACCAGAGTTGGGACGGAAGTCCCCTGAGACACATTGATTGGAAGATTCCATAGAGTTATGGCCTTGAGTGGTGTATGTGTTTTATGTGGTATTTTGGGGAACTCACTAAGCATTTATGCTTACCATGTATGTGATATGTGTTTCAAGTACCATCGAGGATCGCGGGAAGGCGCCGACATGATCTGTACACACTGATGAAGATTTACGTACTTTATATTCTGGGGTTGTTTATTGAGATAATATGTGATGAAACGGAATTTGTTATGAATGAAATTATGTTCTAAAAATGAGAAATTGTTTTGGAAATTTACGTTGTTACAGTTCTCAGTTGGTTGCATATCAACCTGGAAGCAATGGTAGGCCCTTATGCTGCCAGGTGGCAAGAAATTAAGAATGAACAAGTTCAGTCCATATGATTTTGGATTTATTACTAACCTTGTCTTGTGATTATAGTTTTGACAAATTCACATGGATAAGAACACATACACCATGAAATCTGATATGTGTGGTTTTATATATATTTATGTGAAACATATCTTAATATTTTAGCCTTTATTATTATTATTATTATTATTATTATTATTATTATTATTATTATTATTATTATTATTATTATTTAGAACTAAAATATACTTAATATGCTTTGAAATATTTAATTACAGTAAAAATGGGAGTTGGAATGCAAAAGGAAGAAAATGGAGCTGAAAAGATGCAAAAAGGATATTGCTGGCAGATTGACCCCTCTTCAGTGTTTCGGGTATATCTGATGACTCACAAGTCCAATTGACGAGATTCAAAATGTTCTGAATACTAGATGAAATTTCCTACGACTTATGTGAGAGGGACTTTTGGCTAATTCGACACTTGTCTTATCCAAAATCGGCCTTGAAGATGAAGCATTAAAGCTGGACGGAAATTCCCTCCAAGTTACTTATTCCCCAAGCACCACTTTCCTTATCTTTATTTGCTTAATCCCTAAGCCACATTGGTTTCCTTATTCCAATCCAACTCTAATATTCCATATAATTCCATCTCCATCAACTATAAATACCCCATATCATTCCACCATTTTCATAATCTATGATATTCCACTTCGACTTGTGCAACAAGAATACTTCATAGTTGCCGTTTTGAGGGTTTAGGAGGTGGTCGGAAGGCCGTTAAGCTAATGGGAGCGGAGATCGGAAGGATTAGAGAGCGGATACGTGTCGGTAATCATGTGGTTTGTTAACGTGACCATGCTTAGCATTCCACTGTGATACTATTATGTGTTTACTTTCTGATTTATGTGTAAAAACCTTTTACTTTGTGTTTATGATTGAATGAAACTTTGATTATTAGACTAATTCCTATATTAAATTGTTTGTTTGTGTTTAATTTATCTTGCCAAGCTTGTTAAAAGATCCTTACGTATTAATGATAATTATTTGTTGTTAATTGTTAAGTAAATTGAGTTGTATGAACATTGCTTGATTGCTTGTCTCTTATGATTTTGATGACCATCGAGATTATAAGTCTAGGAATAACGAATGTGAAACTAGGATTAACTTGGGAATAAGTAAGTTAATGTGTGAGCCTTGTTTGATGACCATCAACAAGAGGTTAATTGAATGACTAATTTGATTAACTATATTTACAAGTCTTGCTAGGGGTTTTCGTTTGGATGGATCGGTTTGATCCGATCCAATCAAGTGAATCCAAATTGATTTCGGTTTTCAAAACATGGATCCGAATAGTCCAAATGAAATTTTAATCCAATCCGATCCGATCCAATTACAATTCGGTTGGATCGGTTTTTATAATTCGGTTTCGAAAAACCGAAACATTTTAACACGAAAAATAATTATAAGATTACTAAACTTTACACAAGAATCAAAAACAAATTACTTAGTTGTGATTTGAAATTAATAAACAAGTAATAAGAAGATATATTATAGTTCAATATTTTATAGATAGAAAACTTTTGAGTGAAAATGCATATTAATGTTTTTTTATCGGGTGAAACGTTCCTATTTGAAAAAATAAATTAAAAATTAATAATAAACTATAGATATATATTATAAGTAGATAAATAACAAATGTTTATTCGGTTTTTTTGGACTATTCAGTTCTTATTTTATAAACCAAAACCAATCCGAAATCCAAAATAATAATTCGGTTTTGTTGAAAACCAATCCAAAAATCCGAATATTCGAACCAAATTGTCTAATCCAAATTGTCCAATTGGATAATTCGGTTTTATCCGAATAGTGAACAGTCCTAAGTCTTGCTTGATACGAACTGAACACTAGAAAGCATGTTAGTTTAATCAACTGATCACTGTTTGAATTGACTTGTTTGCTAAATGATTAGTTATAGTGAACGCGAATCTAATCATTTTAGGAATCGGTGAAAATGAATAAATGAATTTGTGTATGCAATTATCTATGTTTTTAAGGTATAATTTATCTAAACTAAAGTACCTGAAGAGATTTGCTTTCCTGTTAGTTTATCGAGAGTTGTTAATTAATTGTTAGTTTGAGATTTATTAAACTATTTCTTTATTCTTTTCGTGTAACCTGTAACCTATAATCAAATATATTAAATTAATTCACCACCGTTCCTTGTGATCGACACCCGACTTACCTAAGCTATACTGTAATCTGACTACGTATACTGCCTATAAGTGCATAGTTAGTCTAAGTTTGTTAGGTTATAAATATTAAAATTAGTGGGTACTTTTGTGCATATCAAGTTTTTGGCGCCGTTGCCGGGGAACAGTTTTCAATTAATTTAGTTTATTTGATTATTCGTTATTTTTTTTTATTTTTTTGTTTTATTTTTATTTTTATTTTATTTTCGTTGATATTATGTCACTTGTCGGGAAGGTTTTTGTTGTTATGTGCAGGAATTCGTGATCATACACATTGCTTGGTTTGATTTTTTGCATGGGTTTCGAGATTGCAAGCGATTAGGGAATTCTTGACTTGTTTAGTCTACTACTTTGTTGATTTGTCCAACTCAATCTATGAGGCGTAGTATAGCAAGGCGTGTCATGGTGGTTAAGTGGAAGACCGAGCTCTTGCTGTTCTTGACTAGTTTGGTCACTTCTTGTTCTACTTTTAGTTAATGGTGCAAAGAAAACAAAGGAAATAGTCTGACAGGTCCCGAAAGATTTTGTTTTCACAAACCACTTCTTGCATGCAATGGATTTAATCAACAATTGTAGCTTGATTTCGACGAAGACGAGTGATCGTGATATCCTTTTTAGTTATTTTGGTTTGCGATTTTTTTAGTTATTTTAGTGAGTTTTTATTTTTATTTTTATTTTTAGTTTGTTTAAAATTTTGTTTTCCATGTTGATGCTCTTTGATTGATTTATATCTTTGCAAAATTTTCGCCCTTAGAAAGCTGACAGTAAGTTCAGCTGCTAGGTCCGACTGTTGCCAGACAGAGCCGAGTGAGCGTTTGAAGTTTATAGTCAAGACCCACGATTTCTAATAAGTGTGGGGTGTGAGTTGATATTGTGAGAGTATATTATTTAGAAGAGTGGCGTTTCTACCGTATTTTGATTCCTATGGTATGGATGAGCTGTTCCCACACCATGGAGTTTTATTTCGACGCAAGGTAGAAGTATCATCCCGGCTGCCACAACATGGTTGACACTTTCCTATGTCGTGGGGAGATTTTCATCGCAAGAGGAGGGTGTCATTCTTGATATCACGACGTGGCCACCAATTACCACACGTGGCCATGTTATTATTCATAATAAAGATTACACATCACTTGACAACATGATGTGGTTGACACTTTCCCATGTCATGGTTATTACACATTGTATTTATTTGCAATCTTTTGCACCACATTTTAGAAGTTGGTGTTCTTGGTTTTATTTACCGGCATACTCAGAAGCAGCAGTTCCAGTTTTCAACACATTTATGGAGCAACTTTTAGCAGCCCCATTCGATCTCGCCACAACTACCCCAGGGAAGTCTGTTCCTTTTTCTCCCTTTTTACTGTTTTTATTAGTTTTAGCGTACAATGAGGGCATTGTATGAAATAAGTGTGGGGTAGGGGGTCGAAAAAGCAATTTAAATTGAAAAATTAAAAAATAGTTAAAAAATTATAAACTTGAAATAATAGTTTAATTTAGAAAATCTAGTGATAATTTAAAATTTTGCTAATATTGTATGGGATGATCCAATGAGAACCCAAATGTTTACTTGAGCCTACACATGTTATAGTGTATTTGTGGCTTCCCATTTCCTAGTGAAAAGCCATGAGATATGAAAGGTAATCTGGTAGTTTATATGACATAATATTTTTTGCAGCCTAAACCTGAAATCTATCCAGAAAAGTTTATTTAGTCATTGCACTTAGACTAATACTCTAACCAATAAGGGTTGAAGTTAAGCGCCCTTGCTTAAGCATGTAGGTTTTGAGTGAAAAAAAAAGTGGGTTACATGTAAAAAAAAAAAGAGAGAGAGAGAGAATTGCAAGAAAAGTTTAAAGAATTTTGGAGCAACTAAAGTGAAGATCAAAAGATCAAAATTCCAAAAGTTCAAAAGTTGAAGATACCAAAAATCCAAAAGGTGGTGAATTCAAAGAAATCAATATCAAATATTCAAAGTAATAGAAGAATTCCAAGAGCGCCATTGTGGTATTTTAAAGTTGTAATTTCTATATTATGTATGCTTGGGTAGCTTTACAAAAATACGTTGAGGTTAAGAAAGATTTCTAAGGATTGATTCGGAGGGTTGCAAAAATGAGTGCCGTATAAACTAAGGGGTGAAGGTTCATAAGGATTGTGAGTATTTAGGAATGAGAAGTTTCTTAGGATTTATAGACACAAATACATGCCTTGCGGTCTTGGGATAATGGATGGGTTTGAAATGGATTATTCTGTGCGATATTGGTAAAATAATAAAAGTCAGTTTGCTTGGGGGCAATCAAAGACTAAGTGTGGGGTATTTTGATATGTGTGTTTTTATATATATTTATGTGAAACATATCTTAATATTTTAGCCTTTATTATTATTATTATTTAGAACTAAAATATACTTAATATGCTTTGAAATATTTAATTACAGTAAAAATGGGAGTTGGAATGCAAAAGGAAGAAAATGGAGCTGAAAAGATGCAAAAAGGATATTGCTGGCAGATTGACCCCTCTTCAGTGTTTCGGGTATATCTGATGACTCACAAGTCCAATTGACGAGATTCAAAATGTTCTGAAAACTAGACGAAATTTCCTACGACTTATGTGAGAGGGACTTTTGGCTAATTCGACACTTGTCTTATCCAAAATCGGCCTTGAAGATGAAGCATTAAAGCTGGACGGAAATTCCCTCCAAGTTACTTATTCCCCAAGCACCACTTTCCTTATCTTTATTTGCTTAATCCCTAAGCCACATTAGTTTCCTTATTCCAATCCAACTCTAATATTCCATATAATTCCATCTCCATCAACTATAAATACCCCATATCATTCCACCATTTTCATAATCTATGATATTCCACTTCGACTTGTGCAACAAGAATACTTCATAGTTGCCGTTTTGAGGGTTTAGGAGGTGGTCGGAAGGCCGTTAAGCTAACGCGAGCGGAGATCGGAAGGATTAGAGAGCGGATACGTGTCGGTAATCATGTGGTTTGTTAACGTGACCATGCTTAGCATTCCACTGTGATACTATTATGTGTTTACTTTCTGATTTAGGTGTAAAAACCCTTTACTTTGTGTTTATGATTGAATGAAACTTTGATTATTAGACTAATTCCTATATTAAATTGTTTTTTTGTGTTTAATTTATCTTGCCAAGCTTGTTAAAAGATCCTTACGTATTAATGATAATTATTTGTTGTTAATTGTTAAGTAAATTGAGTTGTATGAACATTGCTTGATTGCTTGTCTCTTATGATTTTGATGACCATCGAGATTATAAGTCTAGGAATAACGAATGTGAAACTAGGATTAACTTGGGAATAAGTAAGTTAATGTGTGAGCCTTGTTTGATGACCATCAACAAGAGGTTAATTGAATGACTAATTTGATTAACTATATTTACAAGTCTTGCTAGGGGTTTTCGTTTGGATGGATCGGTTTGATCCGATCCAATCAAGTGAATCCAAATTGATTTCGGTTTTCAAAACATGGATCCGAATAGTCCAAATGAAATTTTAATCCAATCCGATCCGATCCAATTACAATTCGGTTGGATCGGTTTTTATAATTCGGTTTCGAAAAACCGAAACATTTTAACACGAAAAATAATTATAAGATTACTAAACTTTACACAAGAATCAAAAACAAATTACTTAGTTGTGATTTGAAATTAATAAACAAGTAATAAGAAGATATATTATAGTTCAATATTTTATAGATAGAAAACTTTTGAGTGAAAATGCATATTAATGTTTTTTTATCGGGTGAAACGTTCCTATTTGAAAAAATAAATTAAAAATTAATAATAAACTATAGATATATATTATAAGTAGATAAATAACAAATGTTTATTCGGTTTTTTTGGACTATTCAGTTCTTATTTTATAAACCAAAACCAATCCGAAATCCAAAATAATAATTCGGTTTTGTTGAAAACCAATCCAAAAATCCGAATATTCGAACCAAATTGTCTAATCCAAATTGTCCAATTGGATAATTCGGTTTTATCCGAATAGTGAACAGTCCTAAGTCTTGCTTGATACGAACTGAACACTAGAAAGCATGTTAGTTTAATCAACTGATCACTGTTTGAATTGACTTGTTTGCTAAATGATTAGTTATAGTGAACGCGAATCTAATCATTTTAGGAATCGGTGAAAATGAATAAATGAATTTGTGTATGCAATTATCTATGTTTTTAAGGTATAATTTATCTAAACTAAAGTACCTGAAGAGATTTGCTTTCCTGTTAGTTTATCGAGAGTTGTTAATTAATTGTTAGTTTGAGATTTATTAAACTATTTCTTTATTCTTTTCGTGTAACCTGTAACCTATAATCAAATATATTAAATTAATTCACCACCGTTCCTTGTGATCGACACCCGACTTACCTAAGCTATACTGTAATCTGACTACGTATACTGCCTATAAGTGCATAGTTAGTCTAAGTTTGTTAGGTTATAAATATTAAAATTAGTGGGTACTTTTGTGCATATCAAGTTTTTGGCGCCGTTGCCGGGGAACAGTTTTCAATTAATTTAGTTTATTTGATTATTCGTTATTTTTTTTTATTTTTTTGTTTTATTTTTATTTTTATTTTATTTTCGTTGATATTATGTCACTTGTCGGGAAGGTTTTTGTTGTTATGTGCAGGAATTCGTGATCATACACATTGCTTGGTTTGATTTTTTGCATGGGTTTCGAGATTGCAAGCGATTAGGGAATTCTTGACTTGTTTAGTCTACTACTTTGTTGATTTGTCCAACTCAATCTATGAGGCGTAGTATAGCAAGGCGTGTCATGGTGGTTAAGTGGAAGACCGAGCTCTTGCTGTTCTTGACTAGTTTGGTCACTTCTTGTTCTACTTTTAGTTAATGGTGCAAAGAAAACAAAGGAAATAGTCTGACAGGTCCCGAAAGATTTTGTTTTCACAAACCACTTCTTGCATGCAATGGATTTAATCAACAATTGTAGCTTGATTTCGACGAAGACGAGTGATCGTGATATCCTTTTTAGTTATTTTGGTTTGCGATTTTTTTAGTTATTTTAGTGAGTTTTTATTTTTATTTTTATTTTTAGTTTGTTTAAAATTTTGTTTTCCATGTTGATGCTCTTTGATTGATTTATATCTTTGCAAAATTTTCGCCCTTAGAAAGCTGACAGTAAGTTCAGCTGCTAGGTCCGACTGTTGCCAGACAGAGCCGAGTGAGCGTTTGAAGTTTATAGTCAAGACCCACGATTTCTAATAAGTGTGGGGTGTGAGTTGATATTGTGAGAGTATATTATTTAGAAGAGTGGCGTTTCTACCGTATTTTGATTCCTATGGTATGGATGAGCTGTTCCCACACCATGGAGTTTTATTTCGACGCAAGGTAGAAGTATCATCCCGGCTGCCACAACATGGTTGACACTTTCCTATGTCGTGGGGAGATTTTCATCGCAAGAGGAGGGTGTCATTCTTGATATCACGACGTGGCCACCAATTACCACACGTGGCCATGTTATTATTCATAATAAAGATTACACATCACTTGACAACATGATGTGGTTGACACTTTCCCATGTCATGGTTATTACACATTGTATTTATTTGCAATCTTTTGCACCACATTTTAGAAGTTGGTGTTCTTGGTTTTATTTACCGGCATACTCAGAAGCAGCAGTTCCAGTTTTCAACACATTTATGGAGCAACTTTTAGCAGCCCCATTCGATCTCGCCAAAACTACCCCAGGGAAGTCTGTTCCTTTTTCTCCCTTTTTACTGTTTTTATTAGTTTTAGCGTACAATGAGGGCATTGTATGAAATAAGTGTGGGGTAGGGGGTCGAAAAAGCAATTTAAATTGAAAAATTAAAAAATAGTTAAAAAATTATAAACTTGAAATAATAGTTTAATTTAGAAAATCTAGTGATAATTTAAAATTTTGCTAATATTGTATGGGATGATCCAATGAGAACCCAAATGTTTACTTGAGCCTACACATGTTATAGTGTATTTGTGGCTTCCCATTTCCTAGTGAAAAGCCATGAGATATGAAAGGTAATCTGGTAGTTTATATGACATAATATTTTTTGCAGCCTAAACCTGAAATCTATCCAGAAAAGTTTATTTAGTCATTGCACTTAGACTAATACTCTAACCAATAAGGGTTGAAGTTAAGCGCCCTTGCTTAAGCATGTAGGTTTTGAGTGAAAAAAAAGTGGGTTACATGTAAAAAAAAAAGAGAGAGAGAGAGAATTGCAAGAAAAGTTTAAAGAATTTTGGAGCAACTAAAGTGAAGATCAAAAGATCAAAATTCCAAAAGTTCAAAAGTTGAAGATACCAAAAATCCAAAAGGTGGTGAATTCAAAGAAATCAATATCAAATATTCAAAGTAATAGAAGAATTCCAAGAGCGCCATTGTGGTATTTTAAAGTTGTAATTTCTATATTATGTATGCTTGGGTAGCTTTACAAAAATACGTTGAGGTTAAGAAAGATTTCTAAGGATTGATTCGGAGGGTTGCAAAAATGAGTGCCGTATAAACTAAGGGGTGAAGGTTCATAAGGATTGTGAGTATTTAGGAATGAGAAGTTTCTTAGGATTTATAGACACAAATACATGCCTTGCGGTCTTGGGATAATGGATGGGTTTGAAATGGATTATTCTGTGCGATATTGGTAAAATAATAAAAGTCAGTTTGCTTGGGGGCAATCAAAGACTAAGTGTGGGGTATTTTGATATGTGTGTTTTTATATATATTTATGTGAAACATATCTTAATATTTTAGCCTTTATTATTATTATTATTTAGAACTAAAATATACTTAATATGCTTTGAAATATTTAATTACAGTAAAAATGGGAGTTGGAATGCAAAAGGAAGAAAATGGAGCTGAAAAGATGCAAAAAGGATATTGCTGGCAGATTGACCCCTCTTCAGTGTTTCGGGTATATCTGATGACTCACAAGTCCAATTGACGAGATTCAAAATGTTCTGAAAACTAGACGAAATTTCCTACGACTTATGTGAGAGGGACTTTTGGCTAATTCGACACTTGTCTTATCCAAAATCGGCCTTGAAGATGAAGCATTAAAGCTGGACGGAAATTCCCTCCAAGTTACTTATTCCCCAAGCACCACTTTCCTTATCTTTATTTGCTTAATCCCTAAGCCACATTAGTTTCCTTATTCCAATCCAACTCTAATATTCCATATAATTCCATCTCCATCAACTATAAATACCCCATATCATTCCACCATTTTCATAATCTATGATATTCCACTTCGACTTGTGCAACAAGAATACTTCATAGTTGCCGTTTTGAGGGTTTAGGAGGTGGTCGGAAGGCCGTTAAGCTAACGCGAGCGGAGATCGGAAGGATTAGAGAGTGGATACGTGTCGGTAATCATGTGGTTTGTTAACGTGACCATGCTTAGCATTCCACTGTGATACTATTATGTGTTTACTTTCTGATTTAGGTGTAAAAACCCTTTACTTTGTGTTTATGATTGAATGAAACTTTGATTATTAGACTAATTCCTATATTAAATTGTTTTTTTGTGTTTAATTTATCTTGCCAAGCTTGTTAAAAGATCCTTACGTATTAATGATAATTATTTGCTGTTAATTGTTAAGTAAATTGAGTTGTATGAACATTTGTTTGATTGCTTGTCTCTTATGATTTTGATGACCATCGAGATTATAAGTCTAGGAATAACGAATGTGAAACTAGGATTAACTTGGGAATAAGTAAGTTAATGTGTGAGCCTTGTTTGATGACCATCAACAAGAGGTTAATTGAATGACTAATTTGATTAACTATATTTACAAGTCTTGCTTGATACGAACTGAACACTAGGAAGCATGTTAGTTTAATCAACTGATCACTGATTGAATTGAATTGTTTGCTAAAGGATTAGTTATAGTGAATGCGAATCTAATCATTTTAGGAATCGGTGAACATGAATAAATGAATTTGTGTATGCAATTATCTATGTTTTTAAGTTGTAATTTATCTAAACCAAAGTACCTGAAGAGATTTGCTTTCCTGTTAGTTTATCGAGAGTTGTTAATTAATTGTTAGTGTGAGATTTATTAAACTATTTCTTTATTCTTTTCGTGTGACCTGTAACCTATAATCAAATATATTAAATTAATTCACCACCGTTCCCTATGATCGACACCCGACTTACCTAAGCTATACTGTAATCTGACTAGGTACACTGTCTATAAGTGTATAGTTAGTCTAAGTTTGTTAGGTTATAAATATTAAAATTAGTGGGTACTTTTGTGCACATCAAAATCTAAGTGTCATAAGGTTTCTCTTCGATTCATGAAAATGATGGTGAGGAAACGCTTTCACTAAATAGATTTTAAGTAGATAGCAATTGTGATATTTGCATTCTCAAAGTCGTTAGTGGAGCGTGTGTGGTTAACTGGCACATTAACATGGACTTGTGAGAAATGGCAAAGGTCTAAACAATTGAGATTATGATTACGACATCCCTTTTCATATTTCTAAAAATTGTTTAGACACACATGTGAGCTATCTAAGAAAAGGTGTATGAGTTTAAGAAGCTTAGATAAAGTCTTATCAAAGCATCTCGTATCAGAAAACTGAACTTTGGTAAGAAAGTCAATAATGTATTGATTTCTAGAAGTCCAGCTGATTTCTGGATACATGTCAAAGCTAATGGGAGCATAAGTGTTATGTTGATAAGAATATAATTATCATGTTAATGAGAGCATGATTATTATTTTAAGTGCTGCAAGTTAGCAATGTTAATTATATAAAATAAAAGTTTTAATTTGCAAAGTTGCAGGGTTTGAAAAAGTTGTTTTGCTAGAATTAAGGGAGAGGAAATTATACTTCATTCCAATTCTAACAGCTTAGATTGAGATTTTAATCAAATTTAGTCAAGTATATATATGAATGTTATGTTGGAATGGTTCAACATAAGGAAATTCTATATATGGAAATACTAATTGCGTTCTCAATATTCGGTTATGATTACGACATCCATCTTCATAGTCCAAATTTTGAGAACATGGCTAATAAGAAAAATCATAGCAAAAGACTGGTCTAGGATCATGTCTTTATGTGAGACATTATGAATCGTATCCCATATGATTCATGTATAGGATCGATTGCATATGCTATAATATTTCTATGTGTTCTAAATTTTCCAAATGCCTAGGGCATTAAGAGGGAAAAGGACTAGAACTGAATATGACTAAAATGATTAAGCAATTGTCGAGGACAATCTAAGGTTTACCAAAGATTTTTTGCTCATGGACACTTGGAAGTATGGCGTAAATTTTGGAAAGCACCATATTGACATATTCTGAAAAGAGGCAACTTTTACTTAGAAGTGATAGTCAAAATGGTAATATGGAAATGTTTCCACAGGTGGAAGTCATCGATTAAATCTATGTAAGATTAGAAAACTTAATGCAAGAAGGATGTTCAAAGGAATGTACTTTGAATTTGAGACTTCGTTTCCATGGAATTGCTCTCCATTGGAATACTTTGTAATGTCTGTTGCCAAGTCTTTGTGACTTTTGTGCATAGTCATTACAAGAGGATCAATGTATCTAAGTTTAGAATCTAATAGATTTTCGAAAATGGTAAGAATTTGGTGTTCTTACATTTATCATAAGGACTTGGAGTTGTGAAATGAGCATCATTGAAATAATTATCAATTGATCTATTTTACAAAGAAAAGACCATAGATAAACATAGTGTGTGTGCTTGGAGCATGGCATAACTATTGTTTTAGTTCAAATATTAAGTTGATTATTCGAAACATTATACAATGAATAATGAGTAATCAATATGGTGATTAAATAAAATGTGTTTTATTTACTCTTAAAAGTTTGGGGGCCATATAGGATTAGTATTATTCTTGTGTTTCACTTTGCATGTTTTGACTTCCTGAATAACTAGGTTATTCAAACCGTCCACAGTCGATCATACTTTGGAAGTAGGTATTGAGGAAAGACTATCATGAATGGGTCTGTAGTTTGTCTAGGTGGCCTAGACATAACTGCAGTGTTCATGAGTGCTCCTGGAATAAGATTTGAGTATTGGGTTAAATTCACGCTCATTTGAATCACTTCATGGATTTTATCACGAGTGATCATGAGACAATAATATCTTATATTCTTCAAACGGAGACGTGTGAGTTGTAGTTGCGAGTTGGTTGCACATTGACATATGTAAACGCACCACTAACTTGGATGTTATAAAACATATCGTTGTGTGTAATTTGATGAGTGAGTACAAGCGAGCATTTGGGTCAAAGTTTATCCGTTCCTTTTACCCCATGTGGATAAAAGCAATATATGTGGGCCCCTAGATGATTTTGTAACAGCCCGGATCTCCAGGTATCTTTTATGGTTATATTTTTGGAGTTTTGTGAGGGGACTCGGCGAGTTGGAGCTCAAACTCGCCGAGCAGGATCGCGGTTTAGGACGCGGGTTCGCGCCCGGACTCGACGAGTCCAAGGAATGGACTCGGCGAGTCCTCGCTGTTTAATGAAACCCTAAATTCCCGGTCCTAAGCCCTATTTAAAGGACCTTATGGCCCTTCATTGCGGCTACCTTTATCTTGAGAGCACCAAAGCAGCTGAGGGATTCGTGTGAGTGAGATAAGAGGCTATTGTTCACCAAATTTGTGTGTTCTTGCAAGAAAGGAAGAGGGAAGTCAAGCTAGAGGAGTTGGGAGCTTGGATCTTCTTTCATTTCATCAGAGGAGGCTTCTTGAGGTATCATTCAGAGCTTATTTCCGTATTTTTGTTGATTTGGTCAAATCTAGGGTTTCTTCATGCCTTATTTGCTTTGTATTGGAAGTGTGAGAGGTCCCATGGGGATATGGTGCTTAGATCTGGACCTTAGCAGGTCCAGAGAGTCCCTAATGTCATGCTTTATGCCCTCCCTTTTGGGTTAGAGGCTAGGGTTGCCATTTTAGAGGTTATTTCTCCAAAAAGAGCCTTGTAGGTGTGTTATAAGCACCAAGATATAGACTTTACATGGTAAATAAGCTTAGGGGGGCCAGATCTATGAGTGGATGGTGCGGATCTGACCTCAGAAGCTAGTTTGAGTAGATGCATGGCATGGACTCGCCGAGTCTGAAGAACAGACTCGGCGAGTAGCATGAAGATTGTCCTTGACCACTCAGTGAGTGGTCCAGCCGAGTTATGAGTTGACTCAGTGAGTCAGAGAGAGTTAGAGAGGGTTGACAGTTGGACTGAGTCGAGCTGGGACTCACCGAGTTGTTCTTGAGACTCGGCGAGTTGAGTCGTGGTGGCCCCGCGATTCATGCCAGGTGGAACCCGTCGAGTCAGGGGAGTACTCGGCGTGTCAAAAGAGAATCCTAGAGAGTTGGTGAACACGTATAGACTCGCCGAGTCGCCCTAGTGCACTCGCCGAGTCCGGTCAAAGTTGACCGTTGACCGTTGACCAGAGTTGACTTGATAAGGGTAGTCAACCTTAGTGGCAAAAGCGTTAATTAGAGATGTATGTTGTTATAGACGGATTATAGCTCGGAGGATCGAGCACAAGTGATTTCCAGGATTCGCGAGTTATCGAGATACACGATGTGAGTCTTCTCACTATACTTTACCTTGAGTAGGTAATCAGAGTTATGTGTCAGAGTATGTGTATGTTATGTGTATGTTATGTGTTGTACTGCATGATGTCTATGTGATTTATGCTGTGCATGTTTATAGAGTTGGAACCGGAAGGTTCCCAGAGTTAGAACCTGCGGGTTCACAGAGCTTGGGTGCACGGACCCATAGAGTTATAGCCTCGAGTGGCTAATATATGTTTATGTGGTATTTTGGGGAACTCACTAAGCTTTGTGCTTACAGTGTTAGTGTTGTTGTTTCAGGTACTAGCGATGACCGTGGGAAGGCGCCGGCTTGATCTGTACACACGCATGGGATTTTTGATATATATGTGATCTTAGGGTTTTGTATGATGTGAATTGGGATTTAAACTTAATGTTTTTATGAAAATTAAATGAGAAATGTTTTTATAATTTGCGAAAAATTATTTTGAAATTCACGGTGTTACAAGTTGGTATCAGAGCCTTGGTTTGAGGGATTCGAGTACACCTTCGAGCGTATTTGAACTCAAACTGAGGATTTGAGAAGTATTTTCAAAAAGAGTAAAAGATTTTGAAAAGAAACGCAGAGTAGAGTTGTGTGTACGATCAGTCCGCGCCCGAACGGTGATTTCCCAAAATACCCTCATGTTATGTGCTATTGATATTGATATGAAGTATTCGCATGTTAGAGTAGGCTAGGTATTCCTATTAGGACTAGAGTGGCCTGATTTTTGATGCCTTAGCCTAGGAAGTGGTGAGCTGCTATGAGATGCCTGAGAGTGAGTAGGTAGCAGCGTGGGGCTTGTGAGAGATCTATTAGAGAGTGATCTACGCATGATAGAGTACTTGGAATTTGGGATCCAAAGAGGAGGACTTGGGATGTATTCTGATACGGTGTGGACAGTAGTATTGGGCCCGTACTACTGAAAGCACCGGAGCGGTGTACAGCCCAAGTAAGAATCTTTGGAATACCAAGGATCAAGGAGGAATGAGTTGTCGAGTGTGAGTATGCTCAAAGGGGTTATAATTTTTCGTATGTTGTATTTCAGAGGTAGATCATGGTGAGGACATGTTTGATGCCTGAGAGCAGTGATACCAGTGATGAGGAAATCCGTCGGATCATCCATGAGGAGGTGGCTGCGTCCATCAAGGCAGAGATACCAGAGATGTTCGGGTCTATTAAGACCACGCTGATTGAGACCTTCGACGAGCGTTATGCCGCTCTTTCTGAGGCTGCTGTTGCAGCGGCCACCGCAGCGATTGCTGCCGCGAGGCTGCAAGGTGGTGATACGTTGCTGTTCCGGGAGTTCAGCAGCACAAAACCACCAGAGTTTGATGGGACCCAGGATCCGGTGGCAGCTATGAGATGGATATCTGATATAGAGGGGTGCTTCTTCACTTGCTCATCTCCTGAGCATTTGAAGGTTCGATTCGCGCTGAACCAGCTTCGCTTGGGAGCGAAGGACTGGTGGAAGTTTGTGACGGCGCATTATACGCCTACTGAGCTTGCGGCAGTGACCTGGGAGAGGTTCACTGTCATGTTCCGAGATGAGTATGTTCCCCAGGTGGAGAGGGAGCGTTTGGCACAGGAGTTTCTGACCCTCAAGCAGGGTACTGAGTCAGTTACAGCGATTACCAGGATGTTCCATGAGTGGGCGATGTTCTGCCCTGAGCACGTGTCCACTGAGCAGGCACGTATGAGCCGTTATTTGAGCATTTTGAGGCGGGATATTCGGGAGTTCGTGACGAACTCCTCGTACCGGACATTTGCTGAGCTTCAGGCAAATGCCCGGAAGAGGGAGATTGAGCTAGAGACTCAGGCCAAGGAGGAGGTGGAGTCTCAGGGGAGGGATCGGCGACCGGCAAAGTCTCAGCCGGCAGCCAAGCGGGCCAAGCCCGCTGATCCCAAACCAGGGAGCCAGAAGGGCCACACTTGTGGGAAGTGTGGCAAGGGTCACGATGGAGTCTGCAGAGCGGGATCTTGCTACAAATGTGGCAAGGAGGGGCATATGGCCAAGGATTGCCCCAAGGGGTTTGCAGTTTGCTTCCACTGCAATCAGACCGGACACTGGAAGGCAGAGTGTCCACAGTTGCGAGGGTCATCTCAGGGAGCACCTCAGGGATCTGCCCCTGCTGCCATCAGAGCTACAGAGAGTCGGTCGGTGAAGGCCGAGGCGCCAAGGGCACAAGGGAGAGCTTTTCAGCTGACCGCGGAGGAGGTCCGCGCAGCGCCCGGTGTCGTGGCTGGTGTGTATTCTTTCATGTATTTATTTTGATGATGAGATATTATGCTTATGTTATGTTATGTGTAGGTACTTTTCTTGTGAATTCTGTACCTGCCTTGGTGTTATTTGACTCGGGTGCGAGTCGGTCTTTTGTATCTTTGGCTTTTAGTCAGCATCTTAGTGTTAGTCGTGAGGCGTTGAGTCGGCCTCTGAGAGTTTCCATAGCTGATGAGAGGGTGATATATGCCACGGAGGTTCTCCGAGGTTGCGTAGTTGAGATTTTCGGTGTTGAGTTCCCGATTGATCTGGTTCCTATTGCTATGGGTGATGTCTGTGTCATTGTGGGCATGGACTGGTTGAGCAGATTTGGTGCAGTTATCGACTGCGAGCGTCAGCTGGTGACCATACGAGACCCTAGTGGGGGAGTTCTTTCGGTATACGGCGAGGGTACACGATCAGGATCAACGTTTTGTTCAGCCGCTAGAGCAAGGCAGTGTCTACAGCAGGGCTGTAAGGGTTTTGTGGCGTATGTGATGGATACGCGAGTGGCTTCCGAGAGGCCGAGTTCAGTTGAGGAGGTTCCGGTGGTGCGTGAGTTCCCGGATGTTTTTCCCGAGGAGTTGTCGGGTGTGCCTCTTGTGAGACAAGTGGAGTTCAGCATAGATTTGGTCCCGAGGGCCGCGCCTATCGCCAAGGTGCCTTATCGCCTTGCACCTCCAGAGATGCAAGAGTTATCCTCGCAGCTGCAGGAGCTGCTGGGGAAGGGGTTTATTCGGCCGAGCAGTTCGCCGTGGGGAGCACCTATCCTGTTCGTCAAAAAGAAGGGTGGTTCACACCAGATGTGTATTGATTACCGGGAGTTGAACAAGCTGACGGTCAAGAACCGTTACCCATTGTCGAGGATCGACGATTTGTTCGATCAGTTGCAGGGAGCATCTTGGTTCTCCAAGATCGATTTGAGGTCTGGATATCATCAGGTGAGGGTGCGGGATGAGGACGTCCAGAAGACAGCGTTCAGGACGCGTTATGGACATTATGAGTTTGTGGTGATGCCTTTTGGGCTCACCAATTCCCCGGCAGTGTTCATGGATCTCATGAACCGAGTGTGTAGGCCGATGCTGGATCGGTCAGTGATTGTGTTTATCGACGACATTCTGGTATATTCGAGATCTAGAGAGCAGCATGAGGAGCATCTGAGAGAGGTTCTCGGAGTCCTGAGATCGGAGAGGCTTTATGCCAAATTCTCCAAGTGTGATTTCTGGTTGCGGGAGGTTCAGTTCTTAGGACATCTCGTTAACCAGGAAGTGATATTGGTCGATCCGGACAAAGTTGAGGCAGTGATGAGTTGGGAGGTGCCGAAGTCGCCCTCCGAGATCAGGAGTTTCCTAGGGTTGGCAGGGTATTATCGGAGGTTTATCAGGGATTTCTCCAAGATCGCAGTGCCACTCACCAGATTGACCCGGAAGGGTGTTGCTTTTTCATGGGGCCCCGAGCAGCAGGCCTCCTTTGATACACTTCGCCAGAGGTTGTGCGAAGCCCCGGTGTTAGCTCTCCCGGAGGGGATGGAGGACTTTGTGGTGTACTGTGATGCATCAATTTTGGGTTTGGGAGCGGTGCTGATGCAGAGGGGGCATGTGATAGCGTATGCTTCGAGGCAGCTGAAGCCTCATGAGTCGAGATATCCCACCCATGATCTAGAGTTGGGGGCAGTGGTGTTCGCCCTCAAGATTTGGCGTCACTACTTGTATGGGGTTCGGTGTACGATATACACGGACCATAAGAGTTTGAAGTATTTGATGGATCAGCCCAACCTAAATATGCGACAGAGAAGGTGGTTGGATGTGGTCAAGGATTATGATTGTGAGATCCTATACCACCCAGGCAAGGCTAATGTGGTAGCCGATGCGTTGAGCTGCAGGGCGGAGAGCACTCCACTGCGGGATGTATGTTTAAGATTGACCGTGATGGCTCTGGTATTGGACGCCATTCGCGGGGTACAGGCCGAGGCTGTGCAACCTGAGATGCAGAAGAGGGAACGGGTTGTTGGTTTGGTTTCAGAGTTCGTTACCGATGGTCGGGGGCTTATGACTTTTCGGGGGCGTATCTGGGTACCGTTTGTGGGAGGAACGCGTACCATTTTGATGGAGGAGGCTCATCGGTCGAAATTTTCGATCCATCCGGGGGCCACGAAGATGTATTTGGATTTGAGAAAAGAGTATTGGTGGCCCTGTATGAAGAGGGATTTTGCGTGGTTTGTTGAGAGGTGCTTGACCTATCGTAGGGTTAAGGCCGAGCATCAGAGGCCGCATGGCAAGTTGCAACCGTTGGAGGTTCCCGAGTGGAAGTGGGAACAGATCACTATGGATTTCATCACCAAATTGCCGAGGACTGCCAGGGGAGTTGACGCAATTTAGGTGATTATGGACAGGTTGACAAAGAGCGCTCACTTCCTTGCCATCAGTGAGAGTTCTTCAGCGGAGAAATTGGCTGAGGTGTATGTGAGGGAAGTGGTATCTCGGCATGGGGTGCCGATCTCGATTGTTTCAGACCGTGATGTGCGCTTCACTTCCAGATTCTGGAAGAAATTTCATGAGGAGTTGGGTACTAGACTGCATTTTAGTACCGCATATCATCCCCAGACAGATGGTCAGAGTGAGCGGACGATTCAGACGCTTGAGGACATGCTCCGGGCATGTGTGTTGGATTTCGGGGGCAGCTGGGATGCGTATTTACCCTTGGCAGAGTTTTCCTACAACAACAGCCATCATTCGAGCATTGGTATGCCACCCTTTGAGCTATTGTATGGGAGGAGGTGTCGGACCCCTATTTGTTGGGAAGAGGTCGGTCAGCGGGTGATGGGCAATACAGAGATCGTGCTTCAGACGACAGAGCAGATTCAGCAGGTCAGACAGAGGTTGTTGACTGCTCAGAGCCGACAGAAGAGTTATGCAGACAGGCGCCGGTCCAAGCTTGAGTTTCAGGTCGGCGACTTTGTTCTCATGAAGGTCTCTCCTTGGAAAGGAGTGATTCGATTCAGGAAGAGGGGCAAGTTAGGGCCCCGGTATATTGGTCCATTCCGTGTGATCGCGAGGGTAGGCCGGGTCGCCTATCGTTTGGATTTGCCAGCAGAGTTGGGGCAGATTCACGACACTTTTTATGTGTCGTAGCTGAGGAAGTGTATAGCCGATGAGTCGGCAGTGGTTCCATTAGAGGATATTCAGGTGGATGCTAGCCTGAATTATGCCGAGAGACCAGTGGCTATCAGAGATCGGAAAATCAAGGTTTTGAGGAACAAGGAAGTACCCCTGGTGTTGGTTCAGTGGCAGCATCGGAAGGGATCAGAGATGACCTGGGAGCCGGAGCGTGAGATGCGTGAGTAGCACCCAGAGTTATTTGCAGAACGAGACTTCGAGGGCGAAGTCTAGTTCTAGTGGGGGAGAATTGTAACAGCCCGGATCTCCAGGTATCTTTTATGATTATATTTTTGGAGTTTTGTGAGGGGACTCGGCGAGTTGGAGCTCAAACTCGCCGAGTAGGATCGCGGTTCAGGACGCGGGTTCGCGCCCGGACTCGACGAGTCCAAGGAATGGACTCGGCGAGTCCTTGCTGTTTAATGAAACCCTAAATTCCCGGTCCTAAGCCCTATTTAAAGGACCTTTTGGCCCTTCATTGCGGCTACCTTTATCTTGAGAGCACCAAAGCAGCTGAGGGATTCGTGTGAGTGAGATAAGAGGCTATTGTTCACCAAATTTGTGTGTTTTTGCAAGAAAGGAAGAGGGAAGTCAAGCTAGAGGAGTTGGGAGCTTGGATCTTCTTTCATTTCATCAGAGGAGGCTTCTTGAGGTATCATTCAGAGCTTATTTCCGTATTTTTGTTGATTTGGTCAAATCTAGGGTTTCTTCATGCCTTATTTGCTTTGTATTGGAAGTGTGAGAGGTCCCATGGGGATATGGTGCTTAGATCTGGACCTTAGCAGGTCCAGAGAGTCCCTAATGTCATGCTTTATGCCCTCCCTTTTGGGTTAGAGGCTAGGGTTGCCATTTTAGAGGTTATTTCTCCAAAAAGAGCCTTATAGGAGTGTTATGAGCACCAAGATATAGACTTTACATGGTAAATAAGCTTAGGGGGGCCAGATCTATGAGTGGATGGTGCGGATCTGACCTCAGAAGCTAGTTTGAGTAGATGCATGGCATGGACTCGCCGAGTCTGAAGAACAGACTCGACGAGTAGCATGAAGATTGTCCTTGACCACTCAGTGAGTGGTCCAGCCGAGTTATGAGTTGACTCAGTGAGTCAGAGAGAGTTAGAGAGGGTTGACAGTTGGACTGAGTCGGGCTGGGACTCACCGAGTTGTTCTTGAGACTCGGCGAGTTGAGTCGTGGTGGCCCCGTGATTCATGCCAGGTGGAACCCATCGAGTCAGGGGAATACTCGACGTGTCAAAAGAGAATCCTAGAGAGTTGGTGAACACGTATAGACTCGCCGAGTCGCCCTAGTGCACTCGCCGAGTCCGGTCAAAGTTGACTGTTGACCAGAGTTGACTTGATAGGGGTAGTCAACCTTAGTGGCAAAAGCGTTAATTAGAGATGTATGTTGTTATAGAAGGATTATAGCTCGGAGGATCGATCACGAGTGATTTCCAGGATTCGCGAGTTATCGAGATACACGAGGTGAGTCTTCTCACTATACTTTACCTTGAGTAGGTAATCAGAGTTATGTGTCAGAGTATGTGTATGTTATGTGTATGCTATGTGTTGTACTGCATGATGTCTATGTGATTTATGCTGTGCATGTTTATAGAGTTGGAACCGGAAGGTTCCCAGAGTTAGAACCTGCGGGTTCACAGAGCTTGGGTGCACGGACCCATAGAGTTATAGCCTCGAGTGGCTAATATATGTTTATGTGGTATTTTGGGGAACTCACTAAGCTTTGTGCTTATAGTGTTAGTGTTGTTGTTTCAGGTACTAGCGATGACCGTGGGAAGGCGCCGACTTGATCTGTACACACGCATGAGATTTTTGATATATATGTGATCTTGGGGTTTTGTATGATGTGAATTGGGATTTAAACTTAATGTTTTTATGAAAATTAAATGAGAAATGTTTTTATAATTTGCGAAAAATTATTTTGAAATTCACGGTGTTACAGATTTAGTGATGACAAATGTAAGTGCTTAGTCGGGCCTGGACTGATTTGATTTGTTCAATTAGTTGGTCGTCATAAATCAGAAATCGGGAAACAACAGATAGACAGAGAGTATGATTATAATCCATGTCTCAGTCCATATCGTATCTAGAATGGAGGAATATATGATCCCTTATCTAATGGACACGTCATTGACTAGGTCAGAGTTCGACAACAACTTTTAAGAGCTACGATTGCTAGTCGGGTTTTGGATTCATATTTGCAATAATAGTTTTAGACTTATCCATGTGGGAGACTGTTGGATTAGATGTCTAAGCCCATAACTATTATTGGTATGTACTTGACTCGAGAGTAGCATGGTTCATTTGGGTTACATATCATCAGGACAATTTGTTAGGATAGATTTTTGAGAGAAGGTTATATATATGATTTATTAATATATTATAAGTTATAATATATTAATATGAAATCATATGTTTTAATTAATATTGATAAAGAATTAATTTGGAATTAATTTAGTGATCAAAAGAGTCTAATAAAATCTATGGGGACTAATTATGGTAATTAATTATATTTATATGTGTTGGGCTTATGATCCATGTTGGACCAAGTTTATATATTGATACATAAAGAGTTGGCCACATGAATCATCGATCATAATACCCATGGGTTTGGATTTGGGTTATACCCATGACCCTTGAAATCCCACATATAAATACAAGCTCCATAACCTAAAAACGCCACTTAGCATGTTCTTGGAATTCATGGGTGTTTTTGGGTGCATGGAATTCTCTCTCAAGTTCCACCTTTGTCCATGATGTGTTGTGATTCCATTTGAGGCTTCCACACTATTGGGGCTAAGCTTTTAAAGGCCAAATTCATCAAGTTCTACAAGCTACACAAAGAGGTAAACTTCTGACTAGTATTTTATGTAGTTTATATCATTTGTATGCTAGTTGTAGGCTTAAAGCTTTGGAAACAATATTGCATGTATAATTAGAGAAAACATAGATCTAAATTTTTTAGGGTTGTATGTGCACCATATGATGTTGTAGTATACTAAAACCCATCACATATCGCAACAATTGACATTAATTTTCTAATACTTAAACTATACCACTAACCACTATAGTGGTGGGTGCCACATTATCATCACACTCCCTACCACTAACCATGTGATACATACCACTAAACACATCACTCCACCTCATTTTTTTAAATTAAATTTAACTCAAAAATACATAAAAAAACATATAATATTTTTTAATATTAGTTTTCATTAAATTAAAATACCACATTACATTAAAAAACTTACCTTAATTAAAATAATAAATAAAAATAACAATAAAAATATAAATAAAAATAAAACACCTACAAATAACAAACATAACTAAAAAAAACTACCCACTATTCCTATATACGGCTCGAACATAATCTTTCATCGCAAGAAAAATCTCTAAATCTTCGTCTTCGAGATCATCCGCTTTCATCTTCAAAATCTCTATGTTGGTTTTTGTTTGAAGTGTCGTTTGTGCCTCTTGGAATGGCGTTTGCACTTCTATCATTTTTTGCTCCACCTGACTCAACGTCTCCGCCTTGGTTTATTGAATGTGGACATATCGAACAAATTTCTCTCTAAAATGATCGATAACACTAGAACCCGAAGTCGACAAACCCGCTTTTTTTGCTTTATTTCTTCCAACCGGCCGGCAAAGAGGTTGCTCGTCTTCAAGATCGAGTGGATCATCTTTGATGTCGATGTGTGTTCGCCCGTTTGATTGTTGGGAAGTTGCATCTGAGTTTCTTGAACGCTTTGAACTGGAAGAGGTTTGTGAAGTTTCTTCTATTTTCTCTTTCCATTTTAGAGCGTCTTTCAATTTTAGCCACGATTTCACATACGGAAAAGCTTTACAGGTTGGTGTTGTTTTTTCAAATTGATCCAAGATCGCCTTGAAGACATCGAAGTTGTTTGACCCACTTTTGCTTATGTTTTGGAGGTTGTTGTAAATTCCTCCAAATTCGGTTCATTTTAGTCGAATATCGCACCACTTGGAGCTAATTTGTTCGGGATTTTGACTTTCACTTCCTGTTAACGCATAAAACATGCTTCGAACTTTCTCCCAAACATAATTGAAAGTTTGATTATCTCTTTCAATTGGGTCTTGGGAAGCCGAAACCCATGCCTCCGCTAACTTTTCTTCTTCCTCTTTTGTCCGTGGTACCCTTTCTTGGGTAGTGAGGCGGGCCATTTCTTTCCTTTTTTTTTCTTTTTTGGTTGAGGTGGTGGTGGTGGTGAAGGTTGTGTTTCAGAAACAGAATCCGACGAATGAGATAGTTGTGATTGTGAAGGTGGTGTGGTGGTTGTGAGTATTGTGGTTGTGAAAGGTGGTGGTTGTGACTATTGTGGGTGAAATTGTTGAAATTTGTAGAATTGTTGTTGAAAGGCTGGAAAAGGTTAGAATTGTTGTTAGAAAAGTGGTGTTTGTTGGATAGGAAAACTGGTTTGAAGAAAATTGATAAAACCACCTTGAGGTGATTACATGTTCGGGAATTGATGAGGGGCTGTATCTAACACAAAAACGATATCGGGTTTGCGATTTCTAAAGGTGGGAGAGGGGGGGGGGGGGAGATTTTGGTTGGGATCCATGTTTTTTGGTTGTAAAAAAGTTGTGTATATAATATAATATAGAGAAAGAAAAGAATGGTGTAAGAAATATCGATGTATAGTGTGGTTTTTATAAATAAAATTTGTGTGTGTGTGTGTGTGTTTTTTTTTTTTTGAAAATTAGCCGCTGAACGGTCGGTCAAAGCATTCCCATTGGCTGTTTCAATTCGTGGTGGGCAGCGCATCAGAGCATGACCACGAGCGGCTGGGGTGATGTGCACGGACCACTATCATGACCAAGTCAACCATGAACCGGCTCGTAGTGCCGGTATACCAGACGGTCTAAGCAATAAAAAGACATTTTATAAAAAGAACAAATTACTGAAATCGTCTCTATGGTTTGGTCAAAATTACGTATTTGGTCCCTAACAATTTTTTTTGCACTCGGACCATCCCTGTAGTTTGATTTTATTACGGTGTTGGTCCCTATTGGATGTAAAAAGACTATCGGGCCCTTGTCTATTATTTTTTAATATGTTAATTCTTGAAAAAAAAAGTATTTATATTATCAATTAATTAATTTGGGTCCCACTAGAAATAAAGAAATGATATTAAAATACAAAGGGCCACTTCTCCCGACCCATGACGTGCCCTTCCCACCCACCTTCGCCTTCTCCAGTTAATCTACCAGTGCTCTTGCCGGGATTTGTAAATAAACACCTCAAATCCTAACCTGAAATCTATTAAAATCAGATCCAAATCTAAAACTCAAAACCAAATCCTAAAATCTGAATCTTAAACTGAAAACTAAAATTCAAAATCAAAACCTAAAATTGGACTTAACATCCAACCTGAAATATGAAACTGCAAAATCAAAACCCAAAGTTAACTTGTTTGATGACTAATGGTGTTGTAATCTAAAGCACCAAATTCCAACTGCATTTACTACTACACTACCATTACAATCGTTTCCAATACATACAAAAATTGAAGAACAATTTTAATAAATTTAAACCCTCAACCCAAAGAAACACATACAAAAGATGGAGAACAATTTCTTACAATTCGACCCCTCGTTATTTCTTGCACAGGGAAATGTGGAAGGTTAAGTTATAGTTTTTGAATTTAGGGTTAGAAGAAGAGACAGAGAAGAAAGGTGTGGAGAGGAACATCTCTGGGTTGTTGGAACGTTTGAACTTAGGGTATATAACGAGGCATGGAAGAGAAGTAGGGAGAGGAACTCATCTTCGATTTTAGAAAAAGAGTTGCTATAACTTCCCTTTACCTGAATCCTCTGTTAGACCGCCGAAGAGCATAGAAAATCACCCAAAAAGATACCATCGGTACCACCATAAAATCACACAGAAAACATTCATGAATCATCGATTAGGGTTGAAGATCTGTTGAGAATGTTGTCGATAACAGATCTGGTGGTGGTTGCGGAGGAGTCAAGGTCGACCATGAAGGCGGCCTTGGTGGTGGTAGTTGAGCGTTCATATGCGAAGATGTAGGGGGAATGGGTGGGGATGAGATAGAGTAGGTGAGACCCATTTAATTAATTAAGAATATACATATAAATAACTTATAAAATAAATAAACTACAAAAGAAAAGAAAAAGGACAGTATAGTCTTTTTATATGTGACAGGGATAAAAGACATAACAAAACCGTAACCCAGGACAGTCCAAATACAAAAAAATAAAAATAAATAAATAAATAAATTAAAAAAAAAAAAAAGAAACACATAATTTTAAAAAAAGGGAAAGAAAAAAAACACTTATTATGTGCGACGCCCAATGCCTAATTGTGTGCAGCACGCGAGCATTGTATAAAATTACGAGAACAACAAAAACCCTCTCTAAAACCCTGTGGTTCTCGAATGACCTAATTATTTAGAACAATAACAAAATCCAGCAACTCCTTGATCATGAATCCTCATCATAATTCCAACCAAAATCCAGCAACTCCTTCCGCAGCTCAACAGGTACTCTGTTGCCCTTTCTACTTCTCTTCTTTTCTGATCATATTCTGAACTAATTTCTTACTCCATCGGCTCTCAAAACATAGCTGCGAGTTACTTCTGAAACGAGAAACTGATACGAGTAGAAGTAGGAGGTTTAAGCCAAATTTGTTCTGGTTTAGAATATCCCGAATTTTATGTGTTTGGAATGTGCTTTAACAAATTTCTTTTTTAAATTTTGGAGTAAGAGTATCACTTTCTGGTGAGCTAAGTAAATGTATTATATGATGAACAGGTTAACTCTGTCACTAATCAACAAACCTGCAATGGAAATGTTGGAGGATTATTGCCCAATAACAGACCAATCGCACCTCCATCTTGTTTCATGAATTTCCCTAATCAGCCTTTTCCCCTGCAAAATACAATGGCTCAATTCCCTACTGGTTTTCCTGGATTCAATCCACAGCAGAATTTTAATCCCTTTCCTGTAAACCAGTTTAATCCTTCTCAGTTCTTTCCTAACAATTCCATGAATCGTCCTGTATACAACCCAAATGTTGCTTTACCTAATGAGCAAGTCATTATGCAGAATACGATCCAAAATATCTATCAGCTTCTTCAATTACAATCACAATCACAATCACAGAACCCCAATTATCCCCAATGTCCTCCTGGTAATTTCCCCATGTTCCAGAACCAGATTCCAAATGTTATGAGTCATCAAAACCCTGGATTTCTTCCAAATCAGCAGTTTAGCATGCCTAATTTCAATGGCCCCTTGCAACACGCTAATCAAGTACAACACTTACAAGGGAACCCGTTTCTACCTCATGCTCCTAATTCAGTTCAACCACAGCAATCACCAAATCTCCTTTTACAGGTATCAGTTTTGTTGTTATGCTCTTAACACTTGTAGCTACCTTCCATGATATAAAAACATGTTGAATAAAATATCAAAACTACAAAACCACAATGATGTCTAATTTGTTTCTGCTAAAATAAAATTCCCATGTTCCAGAACCAGATTCCTCAAGGTGTGGTTCCTCAAAATCACAACTTTCTTCCAAATCAGATGAATCCAAGTGGGCCCATGCAAATTGCTAATCAAGGACAAAAAGGTCAACAAGGGACCTCAATTTTACCCCAGAAACCTTCTCCTACAGTCACAAATTTTCAGGTATCAGTTTTTCTTGTCTGTAACTTGTGTTTGGTGTATAAAACTCTACACAAATTATTGATGCTGAAAGTTGATTGCATGTTGTGGCTTATAATTTGATTCACATGTTGATCACAAAAAATAATTCTTTTTACTTGTTGAAGTTATATATCTTGCCATATATTCTTTTTGGTGGAAGAGCAATATAGTGGCTTTAAAGAATGCTATTAACAGGAGAAACATGGAAACAACATTAATGGTGGATGGACTTCTCCACACAAGAACTTCACAGGAAATAAAAAGAATGACACCTCACAATCACATAAAGGGTATGTTACTTTAATACATTATAAGATTCATAAATCTCTTTGTTATTACTTGAATTTATAAGTTCATTCATATAGAAATTGAATGTTTGTAGATTCAAGTCTCAGTTTCATCATGGAAAACATCCCTACAATGGCAATATGAATCAAGGTGAACACCTCGTTATTTAATTTCTTTGTTACATAGAATTACTTCAATTTTCAAAGAAGTTATATTATATTACATGCATTTGTATCATGTATATTATTTATTTGTAATTGTTATGCTTCACTAATTATTATATGTTTTGATTGTTGAACAGCAGAGGGTAAGAACAATGCTGCAGTAAATTCTAGGCCTAAAAATTTCATTTCCACCAAGTTTGAAAAAAAGTAATTTCTGTACATTTATATTCTTTTTTAAGCATCCATTTGTGTAACTACTTATTAATATAATAGCTGACTAGGGGTAAAATTGTCATTTCATAAATTGAAGGGTACCCTCTCTGAAGTATACAGAGCAAGAAATTAAGCAGTGGCGTGAGGCTCGTAAGAAGCATTATCCCACAAATGTCAACAAATCCAAGGAAGAAGAGGCATCTGTATTACGTCGTCAGGTACATTAAATAGCAATGTACTTTCATTTTCTATAAATTGAAGTAAATGCCTAAATGTCAATTTTGGTCCCTGTACTTTTTAATTTGCATGATTTACAGTTTTCTTCCCTATAGTTTTTTACAGAAATGGTCCCTGTGTAAAAACAAATTATATAATTGTCCTTAAGCATGGAAAAATTATAGAAATGTGAAAAAAAATTATGTAATGGTCCTTAAGTATGAGAAAGTTACAGAAATGGTCCCTGTGTGAGGTAAAATTACAGAAATGATCCCTGTCTAATTGTAAAACTACAGAAATGGTCCCTGTGTAAGACAAAGTTATAAAAAATGGTCCCTATGTTGGATAGATTTTCCATTCTACTTTTAACTTTAATAAAATCAATGAAAGTACGTTGCTATATCTTTTTGCATAATATAAAATACAAGAAACTAATTTATTTATTTATTATATTTTGGAAGCAATTGAAGGAAATATTGACAAAACAGGCGGAACTAGGCTGTGAAGTAGCCGATATTCCATCGCATTATTTATCGGGTCCTGAAAAACACATCCAAAAACACGAAAAGGAACGATTCAAAAAAGGAAAATTCCAAAAGAAAAGAGGAAATAAATTTCAAAATGATCGAATCACCAAGAAAACAAGATCAGAAAACCCTAATAAGCCAAACGAGAACAAGCGGGACCCATCACTTTTACAAAAACTTTTGACAAAAGACATCAAGAGAGACCAAAACCATCTTTTACAAGTTTTCCGCTTCATGGTGGTCAACTCTTTCTTCTCCGGTCAACCGGAAAAGCCTTTGAGATTTCCGGATGTAATTGTGAGAGAAACGGGTCCCGGTGTCGCCGGAGAAGTCGCCGGAGAACCGGATAGTTTGGTTGTTGAAGGTGGCGAGAAGGTGGTTGAGAAAGTTGATGTTGATTCTGATGAAGAAGAGGGAGAAATCACTGATTGAAATTTTAATATTTTGTGGAAATTAGTATGTGTATGTTCTTATATATATATATATATATATATATATATATATATATATATATATATATATATATATATATATATATATATATATATATATATATATATATATATATATATATATATATATATATATATATATATATATATATATATATGTTTAAGTTTTTTTAGGTTTAAATGCAACAATGCTGTTGGGGTAGTGTTCGATTTTGTGGCAGCATGTTGATGTTATGAATGGATTTGTGATTGTAAGGTTAAGGTTAAGGTAGGTGTTTGATGTTTTAATAGCATCTATGTTTATATATTTCTTGTTGTTTCTAACTATATGTGGGTCTTAATTTCTTCTTGACTTAGTGTATAAATATGGGTTAGTATTTTTTTTTTTAATTATTATTTAGAATTGACGTCTATAACAGTCACAATCATTAATATAGACATTGAATTTTCTCAAACGAAGTGAAAATCAACCTACACAAGCTTTGTATGAGCATGGAAAACAAGTATAACATTGAGGTAAGTTGATTGTCATACAATGATAGAATACATGTGCGCAAGATGAATTCAACTAAAAATCTTCCGACTCTCTAGCTGGCAGTTGTTGGGATACTAATCATACTATCACTAATTTATCCTATACTTTTGTATTATAGTGTATTGTATTGTATTAATAAAACCAATTACATCAAATATATATATATATATATATATATATATATATATATATATATATATATATATATATATATATATATATATATTTTACACTCTGTATCCTCTAACTACTAGCTATATAATAAACCGTCTAATATTTCCCCGCAAGCTAAGGCCGGGTGATGAGCTGTAGCTTGGAACGTAAATCTGTAAATCGTTGAGGCAGTAACGGCTTGGTGAAATCTGATCATGTGTAGAAATAGATTGAATATTAAGTTTTTCTTCAACCTTTTTTCTAACAAAGTGAAAATCAACCTCCACATGTTTTGTACGCGCATGAAAGACAGGATTTGTTGATAAGTAGGTAGCACCCAAATTGTCACACCATAGAACTGAAACTGATGTTTTGGAAACTTTAAGTTCTCGAAGAAGAGCTTCCAACCATGTGACTGATGGGTTTTTGTCATAAGACATCCTATGTGCTCATACAAACCCTAATGCTTGGATCTAGGTTTCTCTATTGTACATGCAAGTTATCCAAGACTATAAACCCTAATTCTAGCATACAAGTAATCATATTAACATGAGAATAGGTTTAAGATGTTACCTTGATTGTTATGTAGCAATAACAATCCCAAATCTCCTTGTATTGACTTTAGAAAGCTTAGAGTCACAATTGTCACTCCTCTAATGGTTCACAAATACCATAAGCAAGAGGATGAAGAGGAGAGAGGATGAAGGCTACCCAAAAACGTCTACAAACCCTAGAGGAGTCTTAGCCACGTTTTTAGGTCATAAGGGTCACATATATATAGGAGGCTATTAGGGTTATCTAACAAGGAAACCCTAATTTGGATGCTTAAGCCCTAAGCAACCCATAGACTCCTTTAATTAAGGCCTTGGACGATTTCCTTATGGGCTTCCCCATAGAATTCGTCCACTCCTTAATACAAGGCAATCCATGGCCCAAATTACAATTATCCCATAATTACAATTCCAGTCCCTTAAGTTTAATTAATCTCTTTTAGTCACAAAGCTAATTACCAATTAATTCTTCACTAATATTAATTAAACATTATAATATATTATTCTCATAATATATTAATAAACCATATTTAATCCTTTCTCTCCATAATTCATCCTATCAAGTTGCTTTGGTTAAGGCAACCTTAAAGGACCATGCACCATCGGGTCAAGTACATACCAAAACAGTTATGGACTTAGACACTAATCCAACAGTCTCCCATTTGGATAAGTCTAATAACTATTATGCGTATGACTTCAGATCCTGATCTGCAATCGTAGCTTTCCAAAGCCGCTGTCAACTCTGATCCTATCAGATACGCGTGTCCTTAAGATAAGGGATCATATATTCCTACATTCTAGATATCATATGAGATATGATTTCAAATCATTCTCTTTGTACTATATCTCGATTCCCGATTTATGACGACTGACTAATTGAACAAATCAAATTAGCCCTAGCCCGGCCGAGCATTTACGTTTGTCATCACTAAATCATCGAGGGGCCCAAAGATATCGCTTTTATCCTTCTTTGGATAAAAGGAACGGATAAACTTTGATTCAATGCTCGCTTGCACTCACTCACCGAATCACACACAACAATATGTTTTATAACACCAAGTTACTAGTTCGTTTACATATTATCAATGTGCAACCGATTTGCAAGATACAACTCACACATCTCAGTTTCAAGAATATAAAATGTTATCGTCTCACCAATCACTCGTGATACAATTCATGGAGTGATCCAAGTGAGCGTGAGTTTAATCCAATGCTCAAATCATATTCATAAGCACTCATGAACGTTGCAGCAAACATTTGCTTATGTATAATACTCTTTTAGACAATCCACACACCAATTCACGACAATCTTCATTCATATCTACTTCCAACATATGAACGACTGTGGCCCATTCGAATAATTTGATTATTCTTAATAAACTTAATTATTCTGGAAGTCAAAACATGCAAAGTGAAACACAAGAATAATACTAATCCCATATGGCCTCAAACCTTTGAATATAAATAAAACTCCTTTTATTTATCACCATATCGATTACTCATTATTTGTCGTTTCGGGTAATCAACTTCTTACTTGAATTATTACACTTGTTACATGCTCCTAGCATGCACACAATGTTTACCTATGGTTCTTACTTTGTGAAATAGATCAAATTGAGTACATTTCCAATCATTCTCATTTCACAACTCCAAATCCTTTTTCATAAGTGTAAGAATATCAAATTCTTGCCACTTATAGAATATGCTTGATTCTAACATTTTATGCAATCATCCTTTCGTAATGTCACTGCATCAAAGTCACAAAGACTATTGCCAATGATATTACAAAGTCCTCTATCGGACATTGTTACAAGACAATTCCTTAGATATGATGTGTCTCACTCAAAGTACATTCCTTTGAACATCCTTTTGCATAAAAGTTTCTAATCTAGACATAGATTTTCAATATTCAATTTCCAATATGGACACGCTTCCATATTTTCCATATGACAACTCATTCTTAATAGAATCTTTTCTATGTCGATATGGTCCATTCAATACCATGCTTCCAACTACTCACAAGCGACCAATCCTCGTCAAACTTTGGATTGTCCTTTGATAGTTGTTTAATTATTTTAGTCAAAACCGATTCTAGTCCCATTTCCCTCTAAATGCGCTCGACATTTGGAAAATTTTAGAATGGTCAAACATTAAAGCATTTGCAATCGATCCTATACCCGAAGCGTATAGGACACGACGCATAATGTTTTATTTGCTATGTTCTCAAAATTCGAATTGTGAAGAGGAATGCCGTAATCATAATCGAAATTTTAAGAACACACTATGTACCCTTGACTAAATTTATTAACATTTCTCAACCTAATCCTTTAGATTTGAAATGAAGCATAATATTCTCTCCCTTAATTATAGCAAAACAACTTTACAACCCTTATGACTTTGCAAGGTATAACTCTTGTTTTCTATAATTAATATTGCCAACTTGCAATAAGTGCCTTAATAATCATACAATCATAACATTTATGCTCCCACTATCATGATGATTATTATAAAACATAACACTTATGCTCCCACTAGCTTTGACATGTATTCAGAAAAAGCTTAACTTTCAAAAAAACAATGCTTATGGAATTTCTTAAGTTCATGTTTCTAATACTTAGTGATTTGATAATCTTTTATCAAGGCTTTTTGAACTTATACACCTTTGCCTTAGATAGTTTATATGTGTGTCTAAACAATTAAGACTAGTTGCCAAACCTCACAATTCAAATCATGGAAAGGGATACCGTAACCATAATCGAATTCGAGAATGCAATTTTACAATCACTATCTTCTTAAAATCTTTCTTAGTGAAAGCATTTCCTCACAATCATTTTCATGAAGGAGGAAATCTTATGACACTTAGATTTAAATGGTGTATGTGTTCCTATCCATGTGAATTTGTTAAAACCAAAGTTTACGACAAATTCAAACTCATATGGACTGAACTTTCTTAATCTTGACTTCTTGCCTTATGGTAACACAGTTGCCCACCATGTCTTCCAAGTAGTTAAGTAGCTCACCCTTTCCTATCAATGTACTTTCCATTGATCAAGGTGCCTTGCCTTTTATGCGTTCAAAATGAGAACTCATAGAACTCACATGCATAATTAACTTAATTGGAACAACACATAAACAAAATAATGTCAACACGATAGGTTGCAAACCTCAACTCGTGTGCTAGTGATTATCGATAAGGTTTATTTGATTTTTTCTTGAAACCTTTCAAGTCCATTAAGACTCCCACTGACTCCTTGACATATAAGATTCTCTTGTCAATAAACATTTCTTGACAACCAAATATTCAAGAGTTAGTGTAGTTTTTATCAAAACACTTCATAAATTGATCCTAGTTGGTCTTTGTCTTATCCAAGACATCACAACTTTTCCATATTTGATGAATGCTATAAACCTTCTTAATACTTATCACTCAATGTCACAATCTTAACTCTAAGACTTGTTTTGGAACGAAGTATGATTGACTTTCTGATTTAACCATTTCTACAATTCTTGATTCCTCTTCTTAGACATACAATTGCACTAAGACTCACTTAGAGGATCAATTGAGATATGGTTCTTAATCATTAAGACCTATCATAAAGCATAAAAGCTACTCTCCCTTCTTCTTAGAATGGAGAAACTTTTATCTTTCTGCCTACTTGATTCTTCTTATTCGTTTTGCTATTGTTTTAAACCTTTTTTAATCAATTCATAATTACACTTAATCTTGTAAGTATAATCATATTTACTAAACCTTTAGTGAATCATGACGAATATCATTGTTACTCTTATGGTGGACTTGATCAACACGCAACTTTGTGTGCTCGATCTCCTAGTCCTTCACTTGACACTTTTTCAATGAATTAGTCTAATTTCCAAATATGAAATTTCTCATTCATCGTGCAACCAAGTTGCATGATTCCAAGTTTCTGTCCAATTGAAACTTGGGCGATGAGAAACTCTCCCTATTTGGTAACTTCTTGACTTTCCATAAACATCATAAACAAGAATCATATCTACTATTGCTAATATTCAAACATCAATTTTTCATATACGTCATTGCAAGGATAAATAAATAATATAAAATCAAAAGTTTATTTTATTGCGGAAAAATTTGTCCTTACAATGCAATTCATTGAAAAACTATGCTAATACATCTTTCTTAGCAATCTAATTCTAACTCTAAGTAGTATCTCAAGAATCTAATCTTCGAGAAATGCGATCGAAATCCATTCCTTCACGGTTAGATTCTGCTTACTTCTTCCCTTAAGCTTCCTTTCTTTTTCTTCGATCCTACAAAACATCAATTGTAATCTTATCACATTATGTATTAAGAATCTAGAATAGAAGCTTAAAAGAGTTAGTTAATGGATTTTACCTATATTAGAGCCATACGTTTCGACTCTCCCATCTCTTAGATCTCTTAGGTAAATGGGGCAGCTTCGTCTCCAATGCCCTTTCTCTTGGCAATAAAAGCAAATCGACTCTTTTGGAACATGACATGGAACTACTTCAGACATTGCCTTTCTCTTATGATCAAACTTTTCGATCATAGCATGTCTTTCGTTGCCATTGTCTATATCCATAGAGGTCTTAAAGGCAGATTCACCAATCAACTTTGCTTTTCCATTGCGCCAAACCATTGCTGATTCAGCAGCAATAAGCATATAAGTGAGATCTATAAGGGTCACGTCGCGGTTCATCATATAGTACTCTCTTACGAACTCACTATATGAGTTAGGAAGTGACTGAAAAACCCAATCAACAGCCATCTCCTTACAGACAACGGATCCCAACATTCTTAACCTATCAATGTGTGACTTCATCCCTAGGATGTGTGCACACACCGACTTTCCTTCTTTATGTTTACTTGCCAAAAGGGCTTGAGTGATCTTGAACTTTTCAAGCCTTCGAACTTGTGGGTTAGGGAGAATAATTGGAGGAGGAGGAGGAAGTGAAGTATGATCTCTTGTTCCTAGATCGAATCGTGGAATATCATCTTCATGTGGAATGCTTGTTCCATGGGATTTGAGAAGACCATAGTTGTCAAACTTTCACATCTACAAAACGGGAGAAAATGAATTCAAGTTAGTTGATTGATTGAGTCCTTAGTAACTCACCCAAATGAGATACTAAGGCTAGGATCCAACACAATATTCTACAACTCGGGAGAGGGATGCCGTAACCCAAATTGCAGAACATTTGCAGGTAAGTGAATGACGATTCACTAATTTCCACCATGAAAAACGAAAAAGAAATTTAAGTTTTAAATCTATGAAAACTCCTAGATCCTATGAGATTCATTGAACATTTCAATGGCATGTTTAAATCTCGATATTCCCCTCTTGTTTGTGACTGGTATGCCGATGATCATAAAGCGGGTGTGAATAACCATGCAAACTTACATGGTTCCCTCACATGTTACAATCACCTATTCGATGTGCCGGTAAACCACACATGCTCCACCGAACTATGACAAACATTGAGTCACCCTTTGCTACCTTTGCTTAGAACCATTTAGTGTGCCGGTAAACCACACACGCTCCACTAACGTCTTTGCAAGGGCACAAAGTGTAATTTCATGGAATTACATCAATTCACTTTTGCCTAAGTAACTAAGATTGGGAATTTTATGAAAACATTTAGTTACTTTAATAATTCATTATACTTATAATGGAAGGTTTCGTCCTATCCTACCCGTTCGGCTAACGACCCTCCACTAGTCAAGAGTGCGGTGGGTAAGAGTGGATACCCATTCAATCGCCATTTTATAGGCAATTTACTTAAACACCCCTTATAGACCAGCTTCGTGAATGAGGCCTACTAACGGTAAGACTGACTTTTACTCATACATATATATAATGTTAGACTTTTAATATTATATATATAGTATAGGGTGTATTTTACGCTTTTAAAATACTAGGTGGTTTAATTTAACAATTATACTTTTAATTCAATTAAATTGTTAACCTAAACTTTTATGGATTTATTAAACCTCTTTTAATTATACACCTTAATTAATTAATAAAACCATAAGGGAGTGATTTGAACTTTTCAAAACATTACTAGGGTTTTAGAATTTAACATTCCTAATTAAACTTTTAATCAACTTTTAAATTCCAAAACTTGAGGGCAAGTTTTGAAACGTTTCAAAACATTAGGGTTTAGAATTTAAATATACATCAAAATTAAACAATTAATCAAAATTTAAATTCCAAAACTTGAGGGCAAGTTTTGAAACCTTTCAAAACATTAGGGTTTCAACTATTTAAATTTCAAAACAACAAAACTTTTGGGTTCAAATTTAAACTATAAAACCTAAAGGGGAAAATATGAAACTTTTCATAACAACAAGGATCAAATAAAAAATAATCTAAATTAACATTTAATCACATAATTATCCATATTTGATTTATTTAATGATTTCTTGCAAAACAATTTACCAATTTAATCAAAATAATCAATCAATTATCATATAAGGAAACAAATATTTTATTAATTGATAAATATCTTCAATTAGATCAAGAATATAGTCAAATATATCATAAAATTGGATTTATATTGATCTAATATGATAAGGCAACTATCCTTAAGCAAAAACAGCAAGAAATCCCGGTTTACCCTCCATCTGACCAGCCGACTCGCCGAGTCAGCATGGACTCGTCGAGTCAGCATGGACTCGGCGAGTTCATCTATGGACTCGGCGAGTCCAGCCTCCAGAACCACAAAAATCGAATTTTTCAATCATATAATGCATCAATACAATAGAAACTAGTCTAGGCTCTGATACCACTGATGGGTTTTGGTCATAAGACATCCTATGTGCTCATACAAACCCTAATGCTTGGATCTAGGTTTCTCTATTGTACATGCAAGTTATCCAAGACTATAAACCCTAATTCTAGCATACAAGTAATCATATTAACATGAGAATAGGTTTAAGATGTTACCTTGATTGTTATGTAGCAATAACAATCCCAAATCTCATTGTATTGACTTTAGAAAGCTTAGAGTCACAATTGTCACTCCTCTAATGGTTCACAAACACCATAAGCAAGAGGATGAAGAGGAGAGAGGATGAAGGCTACCCAAAAACGTCTACAAACCCTAGAGGAGTCTTAGCCACGTTTTTGGGTCATAAGGGTCACATATATATAGGAGGCTATTAGGGTTATCTAACAAGGAAACCCTAATTTAGATGCTTAAGCCCTAAGCAACCCATAGACTCCTTTGATTAAGGCCTTGGACGATCTCCTTATGGGCTTCCCCATAGAATTCGTCCACTCCTTAATACAAGGCAATCCATGGCCCAAATTACAATTATCCCATAATTACAATTCCAGTCCCTTAAGTTTAATTAATCTCTTTTAGTCACAAAGCTAATTACCAATTAATTCTTGACTAATATTAATTAAACATTATGATTTCTCCTTTAATATATTATTCTCATAATATATTAATAAACCATATTTAATCCTTTCTCTCCATAATTCATCCTATCAAGTTGCTTTGGTGAAGGCAACCCAAAAGGACCATGCACCATCGGGTCAAGTACATACCAAAACAGTTATGGACTTAGACACTAATCCAACAGTGACCTCAGCCACTGTGTCTGCTAAAGCCTTGTACTCAGACTAAGTTGATGACCAAGAGACAGTCCGTAGTTTTCTAACTGACCGGGAAATGAGATTATTTCCAAGGTAGATGGCATACCCCCCTATGGGTCGACCGTAATCAGGACAACTAGCCCAGTTTGCATCCAAAAAAGCATTTATAAAATGAGCATCGGTGTAGGCATGAAGAATGGACCTGAAATTATGCTGGATTAGAAAGCCATAGTTAGATGTCCCTTGAAGATATATAAGAATCCATTTTACAGCAAATCAATGATTCTTAGTGGGAGAGTGCATAAACTGGCAGACTTTGTTGACTGCAAAGGTGATATCAGGACGAGACAAGGTAACATACTGCAAAGCACCAACCATCTGCCTATAACGAATCAAATTAAAAAATAAAGGACTATCACCAAGAAACAAATTGGCAGTGGTAGTATTAGGAGAGGAAACTGGTTTTGCTTTGGAGAGATTTGCTCTTTGAAGTAGTTCCAAAATATATTTTCTCTAAGATAAAACCAAATCCTTATGTTTTCGAATCACCTCAATACCCAAAAAGTATGAAAGATGTCCTAAGTCTTGAATTGCAAACATGTGGCTAAGACTTTTGATGATATGATCAATAGCAAGAGAATTATTTTCGGCGAGAATAATATCATCAACATATACCAGCATATATAGAAGAACCCCTATGATGAGTAGACAACGAGAGATGGATCAGTGACTGACCCTTTAAAGCCAAGAGAAAGTAAGGCTTTTGTTAACCAATGACACCATGCACGGGGTGTAACAACCCGAAATTTCATGTCAATTCCTGTACCACAACTTGAAATTCGATCCGATCAACCAATCGTCATTCTCAATTTAGTTTCCAATATTCGCCATTTTATTAAGTCATTAATTTATATTGATTTAAAATGACTTAATGGGTGTCTTAATACATTTAGAAATCATTTTAACACCCAAATTTAGTGATCGGAATATTTCTAGAAATTACCATATCGGGTTACGGTAACTCAATCGGGTACGACCAAAAACCCCGTCTAACGCCGGTAGCGGGTAGAATTCCACAATGTCCAAAATTTTAACACTATATAAACGTGTTTAGGACTTCATTTGAAGCCTTTGGCCAAATTATCACTAAATATTTTCCACCTCTCTCCTAATCCAAGTTTAAGGGATCAAAACTCAAAAATTAAGGCTTCTAATCTCTAAGGTACCTTCCTAGCCTTAATCTATAACATATTTGATATCCAATTTCGAATTTAAGACATGAATAAGACCTAACATTCATGAGTTTACGGCCATAGGTCATTCATGGGCCGTAAACTCATATTTCAAGGGTTTTTAAGCCCTAAAACCCTTCCTTTGTATAGTTGGACACTAGATATGACTTAAGGGCTTAAAGGGAAGAATTTATAACATGTAGAACATAGATTTAGAGGGACAAAAGTGAGTTTACGGCCAAGGAACATTCTTGGGCCGTAAACTCATATACAAGGGGTATTTAAGCCAATTAACTCTTCCAAAACCTAGTTGAGACTTAGACATGAACCTTGGATTTGCTAATCTAGAATTGGAACACTTTAAACTTGATTTTTGTGTAACAAAGAAGAGTTTACGGCCAAGACACTTTCTTGGGCCGTAAACTCCTCTAAAAGGGTGATTTAAGGCCTTTAAACATGTTCAAATGCTTCCAAACTTAATATATGGCTTTGTGGTAAAATCTAGATGCATCTAAAAATGGTTTGAAGGATTAAAACACAACAAAAGTATGATTTATGAGAGTTTACGGCCTAAGAACATACCCTTGGCCGTAAACTCATAAAACAATGTTTAGGAGGCATCAAACACACTCAAATGGCTTGTGTAAATTTCTAGAATCACATGTGAATGTTTTAAGCACCAAAAACTATTTTTTTCAATAGTAAAGAAGAGTTTACGGCCTTAGAACATACCTCTAGGCCGTAAACTCCAATAAATGTCTTAATTGATGTTCTAAATTCATAACAATGCTTAGAAAATTAGTTTGAATCACATGTGATTGCCCTAAATAGCTTAAATCAATTTTTCTTAGCCTTGGTGAGTTTACGGCCGTAAACTCTATGAGTGTGGCCGTAAACTCATACTTTAAATGTTTTAGATCCATTCCAAGTGTTCCAAGGTGTCTAGATAATCATTCCTAGCAATCCCTAAGTCCATTTGAACCCTTAAAACACCAAAACCTCACCCACATGAGTTTACGGCCGTAAACTCATGCATGTGGGTGTTCCATTGATGTAAACTCCTTAAAATGTTTACTTATGGAGAGTAAACTCAAATCCCAAGTCCCTAGTACCTTTATACGTCCGATGATGTCACCCGGGTCACTCCAAACGCTCATTTCGAGGTATTTGACCTCATTGGAGTATAATGTCCATATGATTAGTGAATGTATCCCTAATTGTATATATATGGACATTATTTCATCTTACATAGGGTCATCGCGAGTAATCAACCCCGAACCAACGTCTAGCATTCAAAACCGACACGTTTCCGAGTCCGGTGAGTTCATACCCCTACCCTTTTCACTGTTTCTTTTTACTGTTTTCAGGGGGGGAACACGAGCAAACTACAAGAGTTTTCTTGTACTCAAAACTTATTTTCATGTGTGTGTTTCACATTTCATATGTTTTTAATATTGATTACACAACTGATAACTAGTAGAATATACAGATCACTTAAACATTTATTTGTGAAATGGGATCCATAAACTGTTATGTTTTATATATATTTCACAAATGTTTTCCACACTTTATAAGTTAAAAGTTTGATTATACAACACATGAACAATATATTTCGTACACTGTCTTGTCCTCGGTAACATTCCACAGAGATACGCGAATGGAGGATTATCCTAATATTACTAGTAAATTTGTTATTCCGTATGATTGGAGACACGTCCTCGGCGAACACTCCACAGAGATACGCGAGTGGAGGACTACACCCGTAACCAGAATCTCTGGAATTTAGAGAGCGTGACTTGAGTGTATAGATCTATACGGGGCTGACTACCCCACACCTGGCTGCTAGCTACAGCCGAACCGAATTGGTTCAAGGGTGACGAAAGTCATAAGGTTGTGGACTACTTATTGCCACAAGGTTGTGGACTACTTATTGCCACAGGTTCAGTCTTTAGTATGGTTATGGAACTCGCAATTAGGATAACAGAGATTTACTTACAGTAATAATGAACCATATACTTCATTTTACAGATAACCAGGAATCAATTTACATCTCTTACATCTTTTACATCTTTTACATCTTTTACAAACAATAACCAACATTCAGGAAGGTATGGGACCTTCCTGGGGAAAACTTTGTACATAACCAGGTCTATCAGAATACATCTTTTACATTGAAAACAAACATACAGGAAAGCATGGGGCATTCCTGGGTAACATTCACATAACCAGAAAAGAGTAACCAACTGATTATCACTACATCCTTTACAATAACAAACTATTCAGGGAAGTATGGGACTTTCCTAGGAATTCACTGATACATTAAAGACATAAAACAATGTACAGGATAATTAAACCATACATTATTCTTATGAAACAACAACCAACTTTTAAGAAAATATGGGATTTTCTTGGTGTGTGTTACATTTTCAGAAACAGAAGGGAAACATAAACATTTTTACAAAACAAAATTGCTTATGAACTCACCAACGTTATGCTGATTTTCAAATCGCTTGTGTTCTCAGGTCAACGTTAGAACAGGTACTCGAAGATTTCTTTTGATCAGAAGATGGAGTTCATGAAGATCCGTTTCATTTTGTCTATATATATTATGTATCACAACTGTACAAAATTTACTTTTGAAACAACTGTAAAACTTTATCATGTAATGTAATGGTTGTTTTACTTTACTTACTATGTGCATTGGATTTGATACTCAACGTGGAGTCAACCCCGGAAATGTTTCCGCCTTCGGTTTTCGGGGTGTGACAGATTGGTATCAGAGCCCTTGTTTATAGTGAATGAAGTATACCAAACATTACATGGTATAAAACTATAAACACAAAAGGGCCTAAGTGCTCTGAATTAAAAGTATCTTCAAACTACAAGTATTTTCAAAAAGTATACAAGTATACCGAATCGTCGCTATCCGTATCTATAAGTAGAACAAAACATAAGTAAATGGGTGTTGTGTATTGCAGTTAAACCTGGGCAGTTATGTAGTCGTGTCTAGGGTCAATATAGCCTGGCCAACTATATTCATTCGAGACACAACCAACATGTGCTTGGGAGTGACTGTAGTATGCGGCATGCCTAAAACTTACCCTAAAACCACAACCATCGAGCCAATATTGTAGCAAACCATGAAATACTATGGGAGTATTTCTCGAATCATCGTACATGTATAGACCGCCGATCATTCCATTAGCGATAGTTTACTTGCTTCAATAACTCTTTCCTGCTTTACCGCTTAATTGGAATTAATATCTGTCATATCTCTCGATTCAGAGGACTTATCATCCTCTCTCTTTATTGATCTTATTAGATCAAGATGCCTCCCAGGAAGAGACCCAGCTCCAACAACCCTCCGCCACCTCCTCCTGAAATCGATCCCGTGTTATTTCAAACAGCTGTTACCGCCGCGGTGGCAGCTGCCATGTCCCAGCTAAATACCGGTGGTTCAGGGGGTAGTAATCAAAATCAAGATGGTAATCAGGAACGCCGTAAGGAGGGTTCCTATAAGGACTTCATGAATGCGAAGCCTTCTTTCTTCAATGGCACTGGTGGTGTCATTTCCTTATCCCGATGGTTCGAGAGAATCGAATCCATCTTCGAAATCTGTGCCTGTGATGAGTCCGATAAGGTCAAGTTCGCAGCTTGTACCTTCCTTGATAAAGCATTGACTTGGTGGAATGGCCGAGTCAAATCCTTAACTCTCCCTGTAGCCAATGCCATGGGATGGGAGACTATGAAAGAACTCCTCCTTGCTGAATATTGTCCCCGAGGTGAAATGCAAAAGCTAGAGCACGAGCTCTGGAACCTGAAGATGAAAGGTTCCGATATTGTTGCCTACACTTCCCGATTTGATGATCTTGCCCTTCTTTGCCCTGGTCTAGTCACCCCTGAGAGCAAAAAGATTGAGAGGTTTATTTGGGGGTTAACCAATCCTACAAAAGGTCATGTCTTAGCTGCTCGCCCAGATACTTATGATAGTGCTAAGACTTTAGCACAAGCCATAATTCACCACAGTGATGATGTTGAGGAAACCACCACTGCTACCCCTGAGTCTACCAAAAGCAGTGGTGAGAAAAGGAAATTCTGGAAGAAGAAGAAGGGTCAATCTTCCCAAGGCTCCTCCAAAAGACAACAAATAGTAGCAGTTCATGCTGCTACTACCCCCGTAGCTGCTGCTTCCGTTGTGGGATCCACAGCTCCAACTCCTACCAGCCGATATGTTGGTAACCTCCCTCTTTGTGAAAAATGCAAATATCACCACAACCCTGGTCCCTGTCGAGAACTATCCTGCACTAATTGTGGAAAGAAGGGGCACACTGTTCGATACTGCAAAGCTCCGACTCAATCAACAAATCAATCCTCTGGAACAGACGTTGATCAAGCCTGTTATAACTGTGGTGAAGCCGGGCACTTTAAAAGGAACTGCCCCAAGAAGACTACTGCTAACAACACAGGAAGGGTCCTTGCTATGGGACGAGAAGAAGCAGTTGCCGATCCTAATGTTGTCTCGGGTACGTTTCTTCTCGACAACTCGTATGCTAATATTCTTTTCGATTCGGGTGCTGAAAGAAGTTTTATTAGTCATGCATTCAAACATAACCTAAAACATGATTCCCAACCTTTAACCGAAATATTTACCGTCGAGATGGCAAACGGAGAGAAAGAAAATGCGAGTGAGGTATTCGTAGATTGCACTCTTACTTTGAACGACCATTCATTTCCTATCGATCTTATGCCCGTATCCATAAAGAGCTTTGATGTCATCATTGGCATGGATTGGTTGAGTCCCAATCATGCAGATATCCTTTGCTTCGAAAAAGCCATCCGTCTTAATCTTCCTTCGGGTCAAACTCTAGTGATCTATGGCGATAAACTCGGTTCCAATCTTCATATCATTTCCTGCATCAAAGCTCAGAAACTCCTGCGAAAGGAGTGTGTTGCATTCTTGGCCCATGTAATCAACAAGAATCAAGAAGTTAAAAACCTCGCGAGCATCCCCGAGGTCTGCAATTTTCCTGATGTGTTTCCTGAAGAGCTTCCAGGAATCCCTCCCGAGCGACAGGTCGAGTTCCGTATTGACCTAATTCCTGGGGCTACTCCTGTAGCGAAGACTCCGTATCGCTTAGCTCCAGCAGAGATGCAGGAGTTATCCAGTCAACTTAATGAGTTGCTTAACAAAGGATTCATTAGACCGAGTTCCTCACCCTGGGGAGCTCCGGTTTTGTTCGTCAAGAAGAAGGATGGATCCTTTCGTATGTGTATTGATTATCGTGAGCTAAACAAGTTGACTGTCAAAAACCGATATCCTCTTCCTCGTATAGATGACCTTTTCGATCAACTCCAGGGAGCCAGTTACTTCTCTAAGATAGACCTTCGGTCAGGGTACCATCAGTTGCGAGTTCATGAAAGTGATGTGCCCAAAACAGCTTTCAGGACTCGATATGGACACTACGAGTTCGTAGTGATGCCCTTCGGTTTAACCAACGCACCGGCAGTGTTTATGGATCTGATGAACCGGGTGTGTCGTCCTTATTTGGATAAATTTGTCATAGTATTCATCGATGACATACTCGTCTATTCCCGAAGTGCAGAAGACCACAAACAGCACTTGAGGTTAGTGTTGGAGACCCTACAATCCGAGAAGTTATACGCGAAGTTTTCAAAATGTGAGTTCTGGATACGGAAGGTAACCTTCCTTGGTCATGTTATAAGTGAGGAAGGTATTCATGTTGATCCTTCCAAGATTAAAGCAATAGAGAATTGGTCAGCACCGAAGACACCCACAGAAATCCGACAATTCTTGGGTCTTGCTGGCTATTATCGAAGGTTCATCCAAAACTTTTCCCGAATCGCCAAACCTCTAACCACTCTAATACAGAAAGGTGTACCCTTTTGTTGGGGTGATAAGCAAGAGACCGCATTTCAGACATTGAAGAAAGCTTTGTGCAGCGCACCTGTCCTGTCCCTACCCGAAGGGACAGAGGACTTTGTGGTCTACTGCGATGCGTCTACTCAAGGTTTAGGCTGTGTGCTTATGCAAAGAGGAAAAGTAATTGCTTATGCCTCTAGACAGTTGAAAACACACGAGGTCAACTATACCACACACGACTTGGAGCTAGGAGCCGTAGTTTTTGCATTGAAGATTTGGAGGCATTACCTCTACGGAACCAAGTGCACGATCTTCACTGATCATAAGAGCCTGCAACATATCTTCGACCAAAAAGACTTGAACATGAGACAAAGGCGATGGGTAGAACTACTCAGTGATTATGAGTGTGAAATCCGTTACCATCCCGGCAAGGCCAATGTGGTAGCAGATGCCCTTAGCCGAAAGGAGAGTACAAGCAACAAGGTGAAGAGCCAGTCGATAACCATCCATTCCAACCTACCCATGCAAATCAGAGAAGCTCAGTTAGAAGCCCTGAAACCCGAGAACATGACAACTGAAGCTTTGAGAGGAATGGAAAAGAAACTTGAGATCAGAAGTGACAGAGTCCATTGTTTTATGGATCGGATCTGGATTCCCAAGTCCGGAGGATTTAGAGAGTTAGTCATGGAGGAAGCACACAGAACTAGATACTCTGTTCACCCGGGCTCTGACAAGATGTACTTAGATCTCAAGAAACAATATTGTGGCCAAATATGAAGGCTGAAATAGCTTCATTCGTGGGCAAGTGTCTGACTTGCGCCAAAGTCAAAGTCGAACATCAGAAACCTTCAGGTCTGCTTCAACAACCCGAGATCCCCGAGTGGAAATGGGAAATGATTACCATGGACTTCATCACCAAACTACCCAAGTGTTCTAGTGGGTACAATACCATTTGGGTAATTGTCGATCGTTTGACAAAATCCGCTCACTTCATTCCAATTAAAGAATCATACAAGATGGAAAGACTTGCACGAATCTACATCCAAGAGGTAGTACGTCTACACGGTGTACCTGTATCCATTATCTCTGATCGAGATAGCAGGTTTACTTCCAGATTCTGGCAGTCTCTTCAGAAAGCCCTTGGAACCCAACTAGACATGAGCACGACATACCATCCTCAGACTGACGGTCAAAGCGAGAGAACAATCCAAACTCTGGAGGACATGCTTAGGGCATGTGTCATTGATTTTGGAAAGTCGTGGGACGCACATCTACCATTGATCGAATTCTCATACAACAACAGTTACCACACCAGCATTAGGGCTGCCCCGTTCGAAGCCCTATACGGTCGCAAGTGCAGATCCCCTCTGTGCTGGGCCGAGGTAGGAGATACACAGTTAGCCAAGAATCGAGTCCCCGACAGTGCACTTACCGGTCCTGAAATCATCCGTGAAACCACTGAGAAAATTATCCAAATCCGTGAACGACTAAAGGCCTCGCGCGATCGTCAGAAGAGTTACGCGGATAATCGTCGGAAACCACTAGAATTCCAGGTTGGAGATCGTGTTCTATTGAAAGTCTCGCCCTGGAAAGGCACTGTACGTTTCGGTAAACGTGGGAAACTCAATCCGAGGTACATTGGACCTTTTGAAATCATCGCCAGAGTTGGTCCGGTAGCCTATAAGCTTCATTTACCTCACGAACTTAGTAACATCCATCCTGTCTTTCATGTTTCAAACCTCAAGAAGTGCTTATCCGATGAAACTCTAGTAATTCCATTAGACGAGATTGAGATCGATGAAAACCTCAACTTTGTGGAGGAACCAATTGAAATCATGGATCGAGAAGTCAAACGTACGAAACAGAGTCGTATCCCATTGGTGAAGGTTCGCTGGAATGCCAAACGAGGACCGGAGTTCACTTGTGAGCGAGAAGACTCGATGAAACAAAAATATCCACAACTCTTTTCTAAACTATGATTTGTATCTTGTCTTGTGTTTTAAACTTTGAATTTCGGGACGAAATTCCCTCTAACGGGGGGATAATGTAACAACCCGAAATTTCATGTCAATTCCTGTACCACAACTTGAAATTCGATCCGATCAACCAATCGTCATTCTCAATTTAGTTTCCAATATTCGCCATTTTATTAAGTCATTAATTTATATTGATTTAAAATGACTTAATGGGTGTCTTAATACATTTAGAAATCATTTTAACACCCAAATTTAGTGATCGGAATATTTCTAGAAATTACCATATCGGGTTACGGTAACTCAATCGGGTACGACCAAAAACCCCGTCTAACGCCGGTAGCGGGTAGAATTCCACAATGTCCAAAATTTTAACACTATATAAACGTGTTTAGGACTTCATTTGAAGCCTTTGGCCAAATTATCACTAAATATTTTCCACCTCTCTCCTAATCCAAGTTTAAGGGATCAAAACTCAAAAATTAAGGCTTCTAATCTCTAAGGTACCTTCCTAGCCTTAATCTATAACATATTTGATATCCAATTTCGAATTTAAGACATGAATAAGACCTAACATTCATGAGTTTACGGCCATAGGTCATTCATGGGCCGTAAACTCATATTTCAAGGGTTTTTAAGCCCTAAAACCCTTCCTTTGTATAGTTGGACACTAGATATGACTTAAGGGCTTAAAGGGAAGAATTTATAACATGTAGAACATAGATTTAGAGGGACAAAAGTGAGTTTACGGCCAAGGAACATTCTTGGGCCGTAAACTCATATACAAGGGGTATTTAAGCCAATTAACTCTTCCAAAACCTAGTTGAGACTTAGACATGAACCTTGGATTTGCTAATCTAGAATTGGAACACTTTAAACTTGATTTTTGTGTAACAAAGAAGAGTTTACGGCCAAGACACTTTCTTGGGCCGTAAACTCCTCTAAAAGGGTGATTTAAGGCCTTTAAACATGTTCAAATGCTTCCAAACTTAATATATGGCTTTGTGGTAAAATCTAGATGCATCTAAAAATGGTTTGAAGGATTAAAACACAACAAAAGTATGATTTATGAGAGTTTACGGCCTAAGAACATACCCTTGGCCGTAAACTCATAAAACAATGTTTAGGAGGCATCAAACACACTCAAATGGCTTGTGTAAATTTCTAGAATCACATGTGAATGTTTTAAGCACCAAAAACTATTTTTTTCAATAGTAAAGAAGAGTTTACGGCCTTAGAACATACCTCTAGGCCGTAAACTCCAATAAATGTCTTAATTGATGTTCTAAATTCATAACAATGCTTAGAAAATTAGTTTGAATCACATGTGATTGCCCTAAATAGCTTAAATCAATTTTTCTTAGCCTTGGTGAGTTTACGGCCGTAAACTCTATGAGTGTGGCCGTAAACTCATACTTTAAATGTTTTAGATCCATTCCAAGTGTTCCAAGGTGTCTAGATAATCATTCCTAGCAATCCCTAAGTCCATTTGAACCCTTAAAACACCAAAACCTCACCCACATGAGTTTACGGCCGTAAACTCATGCATGTGGGTGTTCCATTGATGTAAACTCCTTAAAATGTTTACTTATGGAGAGTAAACTCAAATCCCAAGTCCCTAGTACCTTTATACGTCCGATGATGTCACCCGGGTCACTCCAAACGCTCATTTCGAGGTATTTGACCTCATTGGAGTATAATGTCCATATGATTAGTGAATGTATCCCTAATTGTATATATATGGACATTATTTCATCTTACATAGGGTCATCGCGAGTAATCAACCCCGAACCAACGTCTAGCATTCAAAACCGACACGTTTCCGAGTCCGGTGAGTTCATACCCCTACCCTTTTCACTGTTTCTTTTTACTGTTTTCAGGGGGGGAACACGAGCAAACTACAAGAGTTTTCTTGTACTCAAAACTTATTTTCATGTGTGTGTTTCACATTTCATATGTTTTTAATATTGATTACACAACTGATAACTAGTAGAATATACAGATCACTTAAACATTTATTTGTGAAATGGGATCCATAAACTGTTATGTTTTATATATATTTCACAAATGTTTTCCACACTTTATAAGTTAAAAGTTTGATTATACAACACATGAACAATATATTTCGTACACTGTCTTGTCCTCGGTAACATTCCACAGAGATACGCGAATGGAGGATTATCCTAATATTACTAGTAAATTTGTTATTCCGTATGATTGGAGACACGTCCTCGGCGAACACTCCACAGAGATACGCGAGTGGAGGACTACACCCGTAACCAGAATCTCTGGAATTTAGAGAGCGTGACTTGAGTGTATAGATCTATACGGGGCTGACTACCCCACACCTGGCTGCTAGCTACAGCCGAACCGAATTGGTTCAAGGGTGACGAAAGTCATAAGGTTGTGGACTACTTATTGCCACAAGGTTGTGGACTACTTATTGCCACAGGTTCAGTCTTTAGTATGGTTATGGAACTCGCAATTAGGATAACAGAGATTTACTTACAGTAATAATGAACCATATACTTCATTTTACAGATAACCAGGAATCAATTTACATCTCTTACATCTTTTACATCTTTTACATCTTTTACAAACAATAACCAACATTCAGGAAGGTATGGGACCTTCCTGGGGAAAACTTTGTACATAACCAGGTCTATCAGAATACATCTTTTACATTGAAAACAAACATACAGGAAAGCATGGGGCATTCCTGGGTAACATTCACATAACCAGAAAAGAGTAACCAACTGATTATCACTACATCCTTTACAATAACAAACTATTCAGGGAAGTATGGGACTTTCCTAGGAATTCACTGATACATTAAAGACATAAAACAATGTACAGGATAATTAAACCATACATTATTCTTATGAAACAACAACCAACTTTTAAGAAAATATGGGATTTTCTTGGTGTGTGTTACATTTTCAGAAACAGAAGGGAAACATAAACATTTTTACAAAACAAAATTGCTTATGAACTCACCAACGTTATGCTGATTTTCAAATCGCTTGTGTTCTCAGGTCAACGTTAGAACAGGTACTCGAAGATTTCTTTTGATCAGAAGATGGAGTTCATGAAGATCCGTTTCATTTTGTCTATATATATTATGTATCACAACTGTACAAAATTTACTTTTGAAACAACTGTAAAACTTTATCATGTAATGTAATGGTTGTTTTACTTTACTTACTATGTGCATTGGATTTGATACTCAACGTGGAGTCAACCCCGGAAATGTTTCCGCCTTCGGTTTTCGGGGTGTGACACGGGGTACCTATTTGAGCCCATACAGAGACTAGTAAAGTAGACAAAGATGATCCGGTTTAGTGGGATCAATAAAACCTTGTGGTTGGCATAAATAGACTGCCTCTTTTAGTTCACTATGCAGAAAAGCATTTTACACATCTAATTATCGAAGTGTCCACTGTTGTGTAACTGCAAGAGATAAAACTATACGAATAGTAGTAGACTTTTGTAACATCCCGAGTTCGGAAGCAAGAAGTTGGAGGGTGCAAAGTGTAAATTTAGGAAAAGGGACTCGACGAGTAGGTCTGCTTACTCGCCGAGTCGGAGCGGGATTCTGTCGCGGTTTAAGTGGCCAGCTCCCCGAGTCGGCGGCTTGGACTCGACGAGTTGGTGCTTAAGAAAGAAAACCCTAATCCCGAGGGTTGCACCCTATTTAAAGGACTTTATGTCCTTCTCCCAGACTCCTAATCCCCTTGAGAGTTCCAGAAACCCTAATTTTCGTGTGATACTTCATTGTTGAGGAGATTGGAGCTTGGAAGAGGAATTTGGTGGAAGGAGCTTGAGAAATTAGAGGCTAACATCAAGGGGCTTGGGTAGATTTGGGATCTACTTTAGTTGGAGAATATATTAGAGGTAATAATCTGTTGTTTGGGCTCTTTTGCATCTAGATCTATTATCCTTTGAGATCTGGGGCATTTTTGGTATGATTGAGAGCTATTTCAAGTTAGAGGCTTAGATCTGAGGTTGCTACTTCAGATTTAGGATTGTGATGGTCCAAAATGTCATAAAGCTTCTGTCTAACAGTTATTGGTAAAGCCCCTTTGTCATAAACCCTAGCCCTAGAGTGTTTTGGGCTTATATCTCATTGGTTTCACGTAAAGTTTGCAACTTTATGTGAGAGTTAGGCTGTAGAAGAGTGGATCTATGGATTGGTGTAACACCCAAAGTTTTGAAGGCCAAGAAAGGAAAGAAAACCCTAATTTTAGGGGCGACTCGGCGAGTCCAATGAGGAACTCGACGAGTCCGAGTGGGATCCGGGTCGAGGAGTAAGTGACCGACTCGGCGAGTCGGCCAAGGTGACTCGGCGAGTCTGGTCTGTGCGTGGAAAACCCTAAATTCGGGACTTGGAGCCTATATAAACGTCTTAATCTTCTTCCTAGGGTTCCTTACTGCCTCTTTAGCCCTGGATACCAAACCCTAGCCGTCATATCCTTTGATTGAGCCATTTGTTGCCTTGGAAGGTGCATTAAAGCTTGGAGAAGGAAGAAGGAACTTGGAGGAGCAAGAAGGGACTATAGATCTGGAGTTTGTGGAGCCTTTCTGAGATATTGAAGGTAATAAGTCGTCCCTCTCTCCTTTAGATCTTCCATGGTTATGAGATTTGGGGCTTTTAAGCCATGGTTTATCACCCATTTGAGTTAGAAGCCAGATCTGGAGTTGCCACTTCAGATCCAAGTGTGTTATGGACTAGAGAAGCATAAAGTATCAGCCCTTGAGTCAATGTTGAAGCCCCTTGGCCTTAAACCCTAGTTTATGGTGTATTTTGCTTAGATCTCCTTCTCTACACGTAAAGTTTGCAACTTTACGTGAGGAATAGGCTTGGGAAGGGTAGATCTACAGATTTGAGTCCCTGCATGACTCAAAAGTCCTCTGCATGTATGAAGGACCGGATGGACTCGGCGAGTAGCTTGAAGATGAGGAGGAACTCGATGAGTGGGATGAATAGCTCGTCGAGTCGGATGAAGTTGAGCATGTACTCGGCGAGTTGGAAGAACAACTCGGCGAGTTGGATGAAGATTGCCGTGTACTCGGAGAGTCTGTTCTTGGACTCGGCGAGTCAGGTTGCGGAACCCCAAACCCTTCGAGTTAAGACTCGAGTCAGCAATTCGAGCAAGGACTCAGTGAGTTGGATAGGACAGGATTCGGGAATCAGTAGACTCGGCGAGTCGGGGGCTGACTCAACGAGTCAAGTCGCGATTGGAAGGACTTTGAGCATAAGAACTCAGCGAGTCAGTAAGTGGACTCGGCGAGTAGGGTTGACCTGGAAGGTTGACTTTCACCAGGACTTTGACTTTGACTTGAGTTGACTTGGTTGTCTTTCGGGGGTTAGTTAGACTCAGTGTTGCATTGTCATTGGTAGCTCGGGGAGCGAGTGGAGCTGGGGTTCAGAGAGTTGTCGGTTAGCAGCCAGAGGATTATCAGCAGAGTTCAGCAGTGCGAGGTGAGTCTCCTTACTGTTTGTATGGGTCTAAGGCACCAATGCCGGCCCATTTAGAATATGCATGAAAGACCAGGGGTGGCTCCTGGCACAAAGTATGTTATTATGTATGGTAGGAAGACCCGGGGGTTAGCCCTAGGCAATATGCATGAAAGATCAGGGGGCGGCTCCTGGCACACTGTATGTTATTATGGATGATAGGAAGACACGGGGGTTAGCCCTAGGCAATATGTATGAAAGACCAGGAGGTGGCTCCTGGCGCATTGTATGCTATTATATATGAAAGACCAGGAGGTGGCTTCTGGCACATTGTATGTTGTTTAGCTAAGTAGAGTAGTATGTACAGTTGTCTTTGTGATACTTGCATAAAAGACCAGGGGGTGGCCCTTGGCACTTGCCTGTAAGACCCAGGGAGCGGCCCAGGCTTGACCAGAAAGACCACGCGCGGCCCGTGGCATAACGGCAAGACTATGTTTGGCACATAGCACCTTACTTGATTATGGATAAGTCGGTTACGTATGGCACTTGGCTATGAATGGTTTGTATGGTATGTGGTATCTGGGGAACTCACTAAGCTTCGTGCTTACGGCTTTCAGTTTTGGTTTCAGGTGCTTCCGGTAGTGGATGATGGAGCTCGAGATGATCGCATGGCACACACCATAGATTAGTCAGTCTGGGAATGTTTTACTCTGATAATGAACATGTGTTTTGAAAACTAATACTCTGTTATGTTTTGAAATGATGATTTTACTTTAAGTAATATTTTTATTAAAAGAAATTTTTAGTCTTGAATTTTGGGACGTTACAAGTTGGTATCAGAGCCTTGGTTTGAGGGATTCGGACATGCTCTCGAGCATGTCTGAACTCAAACTGAGGGATTGGTATAAGAGTTTACAAAATGAAAAGACAATTTTGTAAAAGGGAGTTTTGAGAAAGAAAACGGTATTACAAAAGCAAAAAGAGTTCAGAAAGAAAAGAACTTTGAAAAGAGAAAAGAGGTGTGGTGCATGCAATCAGCCGAGCTCATGTACGTACCCCCCAAAATACCCATACAAGTTTATGTTATGATTATCAGTTGATAGAACAACATGCTAGATTAGGACTAAGGGTCTAGGAATGATGCCTTATGTGCCTAATATATGTGTTTGAGCTGCATGATAGTGCTGATTAGATAGTAGTAGGATAGCCTGTTTAGGTTATGCCTGAGTTTATGAGTTTTTGTTGCATGCTAGTTTAGATTCTTGCTATTTGGATATGATTGCTTGAGTATGTTGTGGTTAGATTTTCCCCTTGTCCGAATGTTGCTTGCTTTGTGCATTGTCGGATTTTGGGTGATGGGAGTTAGCCATTAGGTGGATACATCACGTCACATGTGATCAAGGTTGAATAATCGCAGAGTGCTGGATTTGGCCCTATTGCGTAGCTCTTGTTTGAGTCCAACCGTTGTAGGGACGAGTCTTTTACTCGAAGGATTATCTGAGCCTCGTCACATGTGATGGTATCCAGGTGATGGCTAATTGGCATCGCAAGGAAGCCTTCAGCAGCTGAGGACTGGTTTGGGTTGAGTCAGAGGATTCCCTAGGGTCAACCTAGGATGAGGTAGTGCTGAAAGCAGTAGTAGTGGATAAGGGACCTGGTGGAGTCAAAGCAATTCCTGAGGAAAGTACGGATAGATGTGGAAGGTAGTATGGGCCCGTACTACTGAAATCAGAGGATCCGTACTCGATTCGGGAAGGGCCAAGACAAGACCGGGAACCTGGTAGATCGTGTGTTTGATCTTGCAGCAGTGATCCGTATTCTGATAGTGGTTGCGTTATATTTTCAGCATGGTGACGTTGCGAGAGAGACCAGTGGGCAGGTCAGGATCCGGTTCAGGATCAGGTTCGGGCGCGGGATCCGAACCAGTTGATGATGGGTTGCGCGAGTTCATCGCATCTGAGATTACGAGAGGCATCCTTGAGGCGACCCCGGTCATTTTCGGGTCGATCAAGGAGGTGATCATTGAGCTAATGGAGGATCGCCTCCGAGCTTTCAGGAGTGATTTGGCGTCTGGCCGGCAAGTACGCACACGCTGTCCTTTAAGGACTTCAGAGGGTGTGGTGCGCCGGATTTTCACGGGGTAAAGAACCCCATTGTTTCCAGGAGATGGATCGCAGACATTGAGTCTGCCTAGTTGACGAGCTTCTGCCCGGATGGGTCGAAGGTCCGCTTTGCGGCGACATGTTTGAGAGACAGAGCTAGAGATTGGTGGGAGTGAGTTGGAGACTCATTGGGAGCCTCGGTCGTCAAGGCTATGACCTGGTCAGACTTCGTGACCAGGTTTAGGGCAGAGTTTGCGCCGGTAGTGGAGCTTCAGCAGCTGGCCAGAGAATTCCTAGACATGAGACAGACGACAGAGTCGGTGGCGGAGATTACCGCCAAGTTTCGGGAAAGGGCCCTATTAGTTCCTCAGTATGCAGGGGATGACGAGATGTAGAGGACCCGTTATCATGACATGTTGAGAGCGGAGATTCGGGAGCATGTCAGCTTCTCGGCATGCCCGACCCTGGACTTTCTGATTGCCAGAGCTAGGGAGAGGGAGATCGATCTGGAGCACATTGCGAAGAGGAAGACAGATCAGACATTCACTTTGGAGGGTCCCAGGAAGAGACCCAAGACTTCAGATCAGCGATTAGTGGGTCGGCAGGGTCGAAGTCAGTGCAGCACGTGCGGGAAACCGCACGAGGGAGTGTGTCGTTCCAGGGGTTCCGGCTGCTACAAGTGTGGCAGTGATGGTCACGTCAGCAAGGACTGCCTGCGGGGGGCAAGCCCATTATGTTTTCACTGCAATCAGGTGGGCCACAAGAGGACTGACTGCCCGACGATGAGAGGAGGAGCAGGGAGTGCGCCTGCCCCAATGACTATGAGGATTGCGGATGGGCGAGAGGGTAGTGCCATGCGGTGACAGATGCGGAAGATCTGAATTACAGAAAGGAATGTTGCAGGTACGTATCTATGGCTATTTTCATTCCTATGTGAATTAGGGAAGTTTTTACCCTAGACTCAGGCGATTTATGTATGATTTGTCTCTCTGCTTGTATTTGGATTGTATTTTGGAATTGTCATATGCCAATTGCATACCAGGAGCTATTAGTAGCTAGTGTAGGTCATCTTTCACTTCGGGTTCGAAGTGTCCGGTATCATCTCGGTTACGGCTGAAAATGGTTCGGGAGTGGTCAGCCACCATCATCAGGGTTTGATGGTTCTGATCTGGGCGTTCGGGATGGCTTTCGGAAGCATCAAGGAAAGTGGCTTATCACCAAGGAGTCTATGCCCAGTTATTCGGACTGTAAGGACAGTAGACAGAGCTTAGAGGATTTTTTTTAGCATCATGGATGCGGGCGGTGTTCATCTAGTATTCGGTAATCATACGGTAGTTGGAGTGGGCTAGAGACGGATCGCTAGCAGGGATAGGGCAATGGTGGTTATCATGCCTATCGTGTAAGGAAGGAAGGAATGAAAATCTTCGGGTTTTCGCAGGCAGTAGAAACTTAGCTGAGGCTAAGTGGGGGAGAAATAATCAGGTTATGGGAGTAAAAGGGGTTTTGAAACTGGGATAAGTTTCGCTCTCCTGTTAGGAAGAAAGACGGCTCAGGTGACTGTATGATTGGAGGAATGTGTAAATTGGAAGTTGGGAAAACTTGTCAATTATGAGACCTCATCCTCGAAATTTCTGGTCGCGGATTACATAGGAATCGGTTGGGAGTTCCATTTGGGGCATGAGTACCACTTGGGGGTACTCGATTGTGCTGTATGATCGACTATGGGTTAGTCGTAGCATCCACTAGCAGCTAGTCGGTGTGGAAAGGTGTTGTCAGACTACCGGATGGCCGTAGCATTCACCAGTGGCTAAATAGTAAGAGAAGTATATTAAGACTGCGGTGTGGTCCGTAGCAATCGTATGTGAGGATGATTAGTAAGACTACGGTGTGGCCCGTAGCATTAGATTAGTAAGACTGCGGTGTGGCCCGTAGCATTAGATTAGCAAGACTGCGGTGCGGCCACAACAACCGTATGAGAGTAGGGTTAGGCTACGGTGTGGCCCGTAGCACTGGTTTAGCAAGACTGCGGGGCGGCCCGTAGCCTTGGTTGGCTGGCAGCGTAGAAGTGTTGAAAGACTACGGGGTGGCCCGTAGCATTCATCGGTCCCTATTCGTTAGAGCGAATGTATCAGGTGTATGATTTAGTGGCAAAATGGATTGAGCGGTTATCGGTGAAGTTTCTTCGAAAGTCGCTGGGAGCGACTAGGAGTTGAGTCGGGGATAGCGACCGGTGGGGGCCGGTCATCTAGATATTGGTAGATTGGTAGGGACCAGGGTGGTCTCAGTTCATCCGGAAGGCAGATAAGGAATAGCAGAAATTTCCAGCCAGTAGCAGTGCAGGCAAGCGGTCCATGGTGAAATTCAGATAGTTGGTCAGGGGGTGCTCAACACCAATTATAGTAGAAAGAATGTCCAGTGGATACTGGCGATAATGACCCATACTGGAAGTAGCGGGAGTGATGGATTGGGTGAAGATAGGATCTTCACAGTGGCAGGGGAGATAGTTGTTTTGGGGCATCGCCTTGGGAAGGCAAGGGAATCGCGTGAGGAAAGAAGGGGTGAATCCCAATGGGTTCAGTTGCAGTACTCGGAAAGTATCAAAAGGTTGTCAGTTGAGTAAGTTGTGTTTCCAGAATGATCAGGGTCAGAGTTGACCCGAAATGTTTATCCGCAAGGATTTGTGTTAGTCGGAATGACCCGGTGGAAGACCAGCGAAGGTAGGCAGCTGGTGTTGGGATAATTGGTGGGTATTGAAGGCGGATCGCAGGCGGTGGGCCATGGCAAACTTCGAGGACGAAGTTTAATTTAAGTGGGGGAGAGTTGTAACACCCAAAGTTTTGAAGGCCAAGAAAGGAAAGAAAACCCTAATTTTAGGGGCGACTCGGCGATTCCAATGAGGAACTCGGCGAGTCCGAGCGGGATCCGGGTCGAGGAGTAAGTGACCGACTCGGCGAGTCGGCCAAGGTGACTCGGCGAGTCTGGTCTGTGCGTGGAAAACCCTAAATCCGGGACTTGGAGCCTATATAAACATCTTAATCTTCTTCCTAGGGTTCCTTACTGCCTCTTTAGCCCTGGATATCAAACCCTAACCGTCATATCCTTTGATTGAGCCATTTGTTGCCTTGGAAGGTGCATTAAAGCTTGGAGAAGGAAGAAGGAACTTGGAGGAGCAAGAAGGGACTATAGATCTGGAGTTTGTGGATCCTTTCTGAGATATTGAAGGTAATAAGTCGTCCCTCTCTCCTTTAGATCTTCCATGGTTATGAGATTTGGGGCTTTTAAGCCATGGTTTATCACCCATTTGAGTTAGAAGCCGGATCTGGAGTTGCTACTTCAGGTCCAAGTGTGTTATGGACTAGAGAAGCATAAAGTATCAGCCCTTGAGTCAATGTTGAAGCCCCTTGGCCTTAAACCCTAGTTTATGGTGTATTTTGATTAGATCTCCTTCTCTACACGTAAAGTTTGCAACTTTACGTGAGGAATAGGCTTGGGAAGGGTAGATCTACAGATTTGAGTCCCTGCATGACTCAAAAGTCCTCTGCATGTATGAAGGACCGGATGGAATCGGCGAGTAGCTTGAAGATGAGGAGGAACTCGACGAGTGGGATGAACAGCTCGTCGAGTCGGATGAAGTTGAGCATGTACTCGGCGAGTCTGTTCTTGGACTCGGCGAGTCAGGTCGCGGAACCCCAAACCCTTCGAGTTAAGACTCGAGTCAGCAAGTCGAGCAAGGACTCAGTGAGTTGGATAGGACAGGATTCGGGAATCAGTAGACTCGGCGAGTCGGGGGCTGACTCGGCGAGTCAAGTCGCGATTGGAAGGACTTTGAGCATAAGAACTCGGCGAGTCAGTAAGTGGACTCGGCGAGTAGGGTTGACCTAGAAGGTTGACTTTGACCAGGACTTTGACTTTGACCTGAGTTGACTTGGTTGTCTTTCGGGGGTCAGTTAGACTCAGTGTTGCATTGTCATTCGTAGCTCGGGGAGCGAGTGGAGCAGGGGTTCAGAGAGTTGTCGGTTAGCAGCCAGAGGATTATCAGCAGAGTTCAGCAGTGCGAGGTGAGTCTCCTCACTGTTTGTATGGGTCTAAGGCACCAATGCCGGCCCATTTAGAATATGCATGAAAGACCAGGGGTGGCTCCTGGCACAAAGTATGTTATTATGTATGGTAGGAAGACCCGGGGGTTAGCCCTAGGCAATATGCATGAAAGATCAGGGGGCGGCTCCTGGCACACTGTATGTTATTATGGATGATAGGAAGACACGGGGGTTAGCCCTAGGCAATATGTATGAAAGACCAGGAGGTGGCTCCTGGCGCATTGTATGCTATTATATAAGAAAGACCAGGAGGTGGCTTCTGGCACATTGTATGTTGTTTAGCTAAGTAGAGTAGTATGTATAGTTGTCTTTGTGATACTTGCATAAAAGACCAGGGGGTGGCCCTTGGCACTTGTCTGTAAGACCCAGGGAGCGGCCCAGGCTTGACCAGGAAGACCACGCGCGGCCCGTGGCATAACGGCAAGACTATGTTTGGCACATAGCACCTTACTTGATTATGGATAAGTCGGTTACGTATGGCACTTGGCTATGAATGGTTTGTATGGTATGTGGTATCTGGGGAACTCACTAAGCTTCGTGCTTACGGTTTTCAGTTTTGGTTTCAGGTGCTTCCGGTAGTGGATGATGGAGCTCGGGATGATCGCATGGCACACACCATAGATTAGTCAGCCTGGGAATGTTTTACTCTGATAATGAACATGTGTTTTGAAAACTAATACTCTGTTATGTTTTGAAAAGATGATTTTACTTTAAGTAATATTTTTATTAAAAGAAATTTTTAGTCTTGAATTTTGGGACGTTACAAGTTGGTATCAGAGCCTTGGTTTGAGGGATTCGGACAAGCTCTCGAGCATGTCTGAACTCAAACTGAGGGATTGGTATAAGATTTTTCAAAATGAAAAGACAGTTTTGTAAAAGAGAATTTTGAGAAAGAAAACGGTTTTAGAAAAGAAAAAAGAGTTCAGAAAGAAAAGAACTTTGAAAAGAGAAAAGAGGTGTGGTGCATGCAATCAGCCGAGCTCATGTACGTACCCCCCAAAATACCCATACAAGTTTATGTTATGATTATCAGTTGATAGAACAGCATGCTAGATTAGGACTAAGGGTCTAGGAATGATGCCTTATGTGCCTAATATATGTGTTTGAGCTGCATGATAGTGCTGATTAGACAGTAGTAGGATAGCCTGTTTAGGTTATGCCTGAGTTTATGAGTTTTTGTTGCATGCTAGTTCAGATTCTTGCTATTTGGATATGATTGCTTGAGTATGTTGTGGTTAGATTTTCCCCTTGTCCGAATGCTGCTTTCTTTGTGCATTGTGGGATTTTGGGTGATGGGAGTTAGCCATTAGGTGGATACGTCACGTCACATGTGATCAGGGTTGAATAATCTCAGAGTGCTGGATTTGGCCCTATTGCACAGCTCTTGTTTGAGTCCAACCGTTGTAGGGACGAGTCTTTTACTCGAAGGATTATCTGAGCCTCGTCACATGTGATGGTATCCAGGTGATGGATAATTGGCATCGCAAGGAAGCCTTCAGTAGCTGAGGACTGGTTTGGGTTGAGTCAGAGGTTTCCCTAGGGTCAGCCTAGGATGAGGTAGTGCTGAAAGCAGTAGTAGTGGATAAGGGACCTGGTGGAGTCAAAGCAATTCCTGAGGAAAGTACGGATAGATGTGGAAGGTAGTATGGGCCCGTACTACTGAAATCAGAGGATCCGTACTCGATTCGGGAAGGGCCAAGACAAGACCGGGAACCTGGTAGTGCGTGTGTTTGATCTTGCAGCAGTGATCCGTATTCTGATAGTGGTTGTGTTATATTTTCAGCATGGTGACCTTGCGAGAGAGACCAGTGGGCGGGTCAGGATCCGGTTCAGGATTAGGTTCGGGCGCAGGATCCGAACCAGTTGATGATGGGTTGCGCGAGTTCATCGCATCTGAGATTACGAGAGGTATCCTTGAGGCGACCCCGGTCATTTTCGGGTCGATCAAGGAGGGGATCATTGAGCTAATGGAGGATCGCCTTCGAGCTTTCAGGAGTGATTTGGCGTCTGGCCAGGCAAGTACGCGCACGCTGTCCTTTAAGGACTTCAGAGGGTGTGGTGCGCCGGATTTTCACGGGGTGAAGAACCCCATTGTTGCCAGGAGATGGATCGCAAACATTGAGTCTGCCCAGTTGACGAGCTTCTGCCCGGATGGGTCGAAGGTCCGCTTTGCGGCGGCATGTTTGAGAGACAGAGCTAGAGATTGGTGGGAGTCAGTTGGAGACTCATTGGGAGCCTCGGTCGTCGAGGCTATGACCTGGTCACACTTCGTGACTAGGTTTAGGGTAGAGTTTGCGCCGGCAGTGGAGCTTCAGCAGCTGGCCAGAGAATTCCTAGACATGAGACAGACGACAGAGTCGGTGGCGGAGATTACCGCCAAGTTTCGGGAGAGGGCCCTATTAGTTCCTCAGTATGCAGGGGATGACGAGATGTAGAGGACCCGTTATCATGACATGTTGAGAGCGGAGATTCGGGAGCATGTCAGCTTCTCGGCATGCCCGACCCTGGACTTTCTGATTGCCAGAGCTAGGGAGAGGGAGATCGATCTGGAGCACATTGCGAAGAGGAAGACAGATCAGACATTCACTTTGGAGGGTCCCGGGAAGAGACCCAAGACTTCAGATCAGCGATTAGTGGGTCGGCAGGGCCGAAGTCAGTGCAGCACGTGCGGGAAACCACACGAGGGAGTGTGTCGTTCCAGGGGTTCCGGCTGCTACAAGTGTGGCAGTGATGGTCACGTCAGCAAGGACTGCCTGCGGGGGGCAAGCCCATTATGTTTTCACTGCAATCAGGTGGGCCACAAGAGGACTGACTGCCCGACGATGAGAGGAGGAGCAGGGAGTGCGCCTGCCCCAATGACTATGAGGATTGCGGATGGGCGAGAGGGTAGTGCCATGCGGTGACAGATGCGGAAGATCTGAATTACAGAAAGGAATGTTGCAGGTACGTATCTATGGCTATTTTCATTCCTATGTGAATTAGGGAAGTTTTTACCGTAGACTCAGGCGATTTATGTATGATTTGTCTCTCTGCTTGTATTTGGATTGTATTTTGGAATTGTCATATGCCAATTGCATACCAGGAGCTATTAGTAGCTAGTGTAGGTTGACTTTGCATGGGTGTACTCGACGACTTGTATGAACATGTGCATGGACTCGGCGAGTTGGAAGAACAACTCGGCGAGTGTCACACCCCCGAACCAGACGGCGGAAACATCCGGGGGCTGTCGTGACTTAATTGAATACCATAACATTGAATATATATGAAACATAACAACATTCGTCACCATTCATCAATATAGTACAACCAGTAGCGTTTACATGAAATACATTGTTTAAACATTACATTCCCAAAAATAAATTGTTTGATTCGTACATAAATAAACTGCAACCGTCACTGAATATGATTTCCTTTGATTCACTGGTTCCCTGAGAATACAAGTATTTTGAAAAACGTCAACATATGAAATGTTGGTGAGTTCATAAGTAGTGTTTGAAATCCAATGTTTGTATTGTTTGAAAACCACCAGAAAATCCGATATTTTCTGAAATGAAAAACTTTCGAAAATGTTTGTGAAGATCCATAAGTATGCCTGTTTGTTTCTGTACTTGTGAAAATTGTTTATTAAAAATTATATGCGTTTCGAATCCGATATGTTTGAAAAACCTAGGAAAACCCGATGTTTTCCTAATCCTTTGAAATCCGTTAAGTTGCGTTGAAACCATTACAAAGATAGGAGTGTCATTCCCAGGCAACGTTGGATTATTTTTGAGCATGATTATTTACTACAAACCCGCATTACACAAACGCCCAGTTCATAGTAATACTAACGATCCCGAAGGCGTCGTTCGTACAAATCACGTTATCCAGCCGCCCTGACTATGTGTCGTCCCACATCCGAAGAGTAAGAGGACACGAAGGCCTCAATGACTCTATTAATCGGTTGGGGATAATATGCGTACGAGGGGTCCCCGACCCGCCTCGTAAAATATGCAGACTCTTCTAGCAATACCAAAGGACCCTTGGGGACCAGTGGTATACAAGCCATTGAAAGTCCCTCTACGTTGTGCCAAGTCGGTGAAACTCAACACTTCGTAGAAAATATGCGTCTTCGGGCCTTAAGATCAGGTCATTGGGCTAGCTAGGCCCAACAAGCAAGATTTTACACTTTTGGGGCCCGAAGATGGTGCGTAGACGTCTGTGCACACTCGTATGTAAGCTAAGTTCCCAAACGTTATTTGTATGAACCGTAGTGTAGTAGTGTCGTAGTGTTAGTAGTTGTAGATTTTTATTGGTTCGAGACCGAGCCAATTCGTTTAACAACAACTTTTGGTATTGTAATGTATTGTATTTCGTCGAAAGCCGCGGTGCCATTATTTGATCAAATTGTATATATTAAATTAGCCTTGAAATTTTTCTGTTTTCAGCCCCTCATTGTTTGTAAAATTTACATTTTCGACCCTTTTATTAAATACTTCCCGGTTTGGTCCTTAAACTAATTTTCTTGACATTTTAACACCAAAAATTATTGAAATTGATATTTTTCAGCATATTTTTCATAGAAAACAGTTTAAGTCCCTGAAAATGCAGTTTTCTCGGTTTTAACCCTTCTTTTTCACAACTTTGGCAATTTTGGCCCAAATTGGAAAATTTTTGCAACTTTGGTCCTTTTTAAATTTAAAAGCATTTTAAACCTTTGAAAAGGATTTGGAACACTTATAGTCCACTGTTTTACAGAAAATCACAGTTTTGGCCCTCCAAAACAGAAAAATTCGCATAATGGGCCTCATTGGGCCAAAAATGTCATTTTTAGCCCATTAAGCTTGGAATTTATGTTTTTAATCCCCTAAATGAGTATATTTCCAGAAATTGATTTATGGAAACTGTTTTGGCACACTTCATCCAGCAGAATTCGTGATATGCCAATTTAGACCCTTAATTTTGTATTTTTCACATTTTAGGCCCAAAATTTGTGTTTTTAACCCAAAGAAAATTATTACTAAACCACTTAGCCATTTTTCTTGAAACCCTTTGTATGTAGAAATATATTTGAAGCTAAAATCATTTCACACAAGATATATCTCGGTTTTGAGGGGTTTTATGGCTAGATCCAACATTATAACACACAAAAGCATACATATAAGCATGGAAATCATACAAGGCATACAAAACACAAATAGATCTACACTTTCACTTGTATCCCCCCCCCCCACAAAACTCATAAAAACAGAAAATAGGGGGTATGAAGCTCACCTTGGGTGTGGTTTCGGTTTTTGGAAGAAAAGATGGAAGAAAACTTGATGATTTTTGGCCTTAACACCTTTCCTTGGTGGATCTCGAGTTTGAGATGGTTCTAGGGTGCAAGATCACGATTTTTGCATAGTTTAGGAAAGGATTTTGATAACAAAGAGAATTTAAATCATAGATCTATGCATAATCTTACCTTAGATGAAGAATTTTGTGGAGATTTCCTCTTGAATGCTTCCTAGAACTCGAGATTTTTGAGTGGAGAGGGAGAGTTGTTCTTGAGTGATCTAGAGAGGATTTGTGAGAGATTTGTGGTGTGTGTGTGTGCTTGTGGCCGAGAATGAGAGAGAGGAGAGAAGAGAAGTGATATTTGAGGTGATGTTGCATGGAAACATGAACTATATTGCATGGATATCCAAGGGACAATAATGAGGTGGCATACTTAAGTCAACTCTTCCTTATCTTCTTGGATTTGGGCCTTGGGCCGAGATTTTTGAAAGGGAAAAGAAAAATTTGGGCTTTTTCCCTTAAGCCCAAAATTAGAGTTAGTTAGAGTGTGTTTTATGCTTAAAAGAATGTAGTATGATTTTTATATTTTTATTGGACTAGTTTAGGTTATTCATGGCTCAAAGCTTTCAATTCATTTCATTATAGGCCCAACATGGCCCAAAATGTTGAAATAAATAAATGTGGGTCCAATTAGAGCCCAATTAGGGTTCTAAGCCCATGATAGTCTATTTGGAAGCTTATTGGTCCATTTGGATCCAATAAGGGAGTTCTAGCCCAAAATGGACTTAAACAAGAACTTCTAAAGTTTCCAATTGTTTGATGACTATTTGTAGCACTTGTATGATGTATTTGATTGAAGTTTTTGATTCACATTAGCTTGAATGTATAGATTACATGGCTCAAAATTTCCAGTTGTGACATCATCCCCCCGTTAGAGGGAATTTCGTCCCGAAATTCTGTTTGAAAGCTAGATTTGAGAATGCTAGAATAGGTGAGGGTACTTCTGCTTCATTTGATCTTCGCGTTCCCACGTGAATTCTGGCCCATGCTTCGCGTTCCACCGTACCTTCACGATCGGGATGCGGCTCTGTTTAGTACGCTTCACCTCCTTGTCCATGATTTCGATTGGTTCTTCGACGAACAGGAGATTCTCATTAATTTCGATTTCGTCAAGAGGAATGACGAGGGTTTCATCTGATAGGCACTTTTTTTCAGATCAGAGACATGAAACACGGGGTGTACACCGTTTAGTTCCGCAGGTAGTTGTAGTCTGTAGGCTACCGGACCTATTCGGGCGACGATTTCGAAAGGTCCAATGTATCGCGGGTTCAGCTTTCCTCGTTTTCCGAAACGTATAACCCCTTTCCAGGGTGAGACTTTCAACAATACTCGATCACCGACCTGGAATTCTAAGGGCTTTCGTCGTTTGTCAGCGTAGCTCTTTTGTCGGTCACGCGACGCTTGTAATCGGGCTCTGATCTGAACGATCTTTTCTGTGGTTTCGCGAATAATCTCCGGTCCTGTTATTGCCCTATCCGACGTATGCGTTCTTGCTAGCTGGGTGTCACCTACTTCAGCCCAACATAACGGTGATCTACATTTACGCCCGTACAGTGCTTCGAAAGGAGCCACCTTGATGCTTGAATGGTAACTATTGTTATATGAGAATTCGATCAACGGTAGGTGGGTATCCCAAGACTTTCCAAAGTCTATCACACAAGCACGAAGCATGTCTTCAAGTGTCTGAATGGTTCGTTCACTCTGACCGTCCGTTTGTGGGTGATACGCGGTGCTCATATCAAGATGAGTTCCCATTGCCTTGTGGAGTGATTGCCAAAACCGCGACGTGAACCTACTGTCCCTATCCGAGATGATAGATTTTGGCACTCCATGGAGTCTTACGATCTCTCGTAGGTACAACCGCGTCAGTCTCTCCATCTTGTAGGACTCTTTGATTGGTAGGAAATGGGCAGATTTCGTCAGTCGGTCGATTATTACCCATATGGTGTCCAGTCCGTCTGACGTCTTGGGCAGTTTGGTCACGAAGTCCATAGAAATCCCCTCCCATTTCCACTCAGGGATGACCGGTTGCTGTAACAATCCGGAAGGTTTCTGGTACTCCACTTTTACTTTGGCGCACGTAAGGCACTTACCAACATAAGTCGCGATTTCCGCCTTCATGTTAGGCCACCAATAGTGTTGCTTGATGTCCAAATACATCTTGTCCGAACCGGGATGAATGGAGTATCGTGTCTTGTGGGCTTCCTTCATAACGGTCTCCCTAAATCCTCCGATTTTTGGGACCCAAATACGGTTCATGAAGTAGTATACCCCATTCTCTTTGACTTCCAGGTTCTTCTCCATTCCGCGTAATGCCTCGCTAGTTCTATTTTCCGCTTTCATAGCCTCTGCCTGGACTGATGCAATTTGAGTGGCCAGATGAGACTGAATGGTTATCGAGTGCGTTTTCGTATGGCGATTAGAGTACTCCTTTCGACTTAAGGCATCGGCTACTACGTTGGCCTTGCCTGGATGGTACTTGATCTCGCATTCGTAGTCGTTTAACAATTCCACCCATCTTCGTTGTCTCATGTTCAGCTCCTTCTGATTCAAGATGTGCTGGAGGCTCTTGTGGTCCGTGAAGATGGTGCACTTTGTGCCGTACAGGTAGTGCCTCCAAATTTTCAGAGCGAAGACCACGGCTCCCAGTTCTAGGTCATGGGTCGTGTAATTTACTTCGTGCGTCTTTAGTTGGCGGGACGCATATGCTATCACTCTTCCACGTTGCATGAGAACGCAACCTAGGCCTTGATTCGACGCGTCACAGTAGACTACAAAATCTTCCGTTCCTTCGGGTAGAGATAGCACAGGAGCGCTACAGAGAGCTTGCTTCAAGGTTCGAAACGCAATCTCTTGTCGGTCTGTCCACTTGAATGGCACGCTCTTTTGCGTAAGCAAGGTAAGCGGCTTGGCGATCTTAGAGAAGTTTTGGATGAATCTCCTATAATAGCCTGCTAGGCCTAAGAACTGACGAATTTCTGTGGGCGTAGTCGGAGTTGCCCATCCTTCCACAGCTTTGACCTTAGAGGGATCCACATGAATTCCGTCTTGGCTTACTACGTGACCTAGAAAATTCATGCTCCGTAGCCAAAACTCACACTTAGAGAGTTTGGCGTAAAGCTTTTCCGATCGCAGCGTCTCTAGGACTCGTCGGAGATGTTGGCCATGCTCCTCTTTGCTTCGAGAATAGACGAGGATGTCATCGATAAACACAATGACGAAGTTGTCCAGAAACGGTCGACAGATTCGATTCATTAGGTCCATAAATGCGGCAGGTGCATTTGTTAGACCGAAGGGCATTACAACGAATTCATAATGTCCGTAGCGGGTTCGAAAAGCGGTTTTAGGAATATCCTCTTCTCGGACTTTGAGTTGGTGGTATCCGGACCGTAAATCTATTTTTGAAAAATAGCTAGCTCCTTGGAGCTGGTCGAATAGATCGTCGATTCGCGGGAGTGGGTAGCGGTTTTTAACAGTGAGTTTATTTAACTCTCTGTAATCGATACACATTCTGAAATATCCGTCCTTCTTTTTGACAAAGAGCACCGGAGCTCCCCATGGCGAGTAGCTAGGTCGGATAAATCCCTTGTCCAGAAGCTCACTGAGTTGGCTGGACAATTCCTGCATTTCAGCAGGAGCCAACCGATATGGTGATTTAGCGAGAGGAGTTGCTCCTGGAACGAGGTCGATTCGAAACTCAACCTGTCTCTCTGGGGGTACTCCTGGAAGATCTTCGGGAAACACGTCCGGAAATTCACACGCTACTGGAATGTCTTGGATGTTAGTTTCTTCTTTGGTCTTGTCCACTATGTGATCCAAGAACGCCAAATTGTTCTTTCGCAAGTGTTTTTGTGCTTTGATGCACGAAATGAGACGAAGATTCGTACTGGGTTTATCTCCGTAAATTACTAGGGTTTCGTGATTTGGGAGACGAAGGCGAATGGCCTTCTCATGGCACATAATCTCAGCATGGTGGGGGCTTAACCAATCCATGCCGATAATCACATCGAAACTCCTAATTGATACTGGCATCAGATCTATTCGTAAGGCGTGTTGGTTGAGGGTTAGGGTACATCCGATGTAGATTTCCCTAGTGGATTCGGTTTTCCCATTGGCCATTTTCACCATATAGGTTTCATTTAGCTTCTGGGGTTGTTGTTTTAATAAATGTTTAAACTTCTCACTTACGAAACTTCGCTCCGCTCCGGTATCAAATAAGATGCATGCATAAGTGTGGTTTAGGAGGAACGTACCGGTCACAACTGCGGGGTCCTGAACTGCATCACTCTGACCCATAGTCAACATTCTTCATGCTCCTCTGTTTCCTGAGTTGTTGTTGTTAGGGCAATCTCGACGGAAATGCCCCGTCCTTCCACACCCAAAACAGGTGTGGCTAGGCCCTGCGTTGTTGCCGCCGGTATTGGTGTTGATGTTATTGCGGGGGTTGTTGTTGTTCTGGTTGTTTCCCTGACTCTGGTTCTGAGAAGGATAAGTCCTGCAGAACCTTGCAGTGTGTCCCCTTCGGTTGCAACTGGTGCAATGGAACTCCTTGCATTCTCCATGGTGATGGAACCCGCAATTATTGCACTTGGGAGAATTACCGGAATAGGGTCTTTAAGCATTTGAAGCAGCTGAGGCTGGAGCATGTGATGTGACTGGAACCAGCGCAGTGATAGCGTTAACTGCCACCATTTGCTGCTTTTTAGAGGTCTCGGGGCCCTGACGCCCCTTTCTCTTGTTGTTCCATCCTTTCTTACCATCACTCTCCTTCTTCTTCTCAGTCTCTACCGGTTTCTCGCCCTTTTTGTGGTTATGATCATATAGCCTCTTTGCCAATCTCTTCGCACTGTCAAAAGTTTCAGGGTTCGCAGCTATCACATTCCCTTGAATGGGGGATGTCAGTCCCCAGATGAATCGTTCGATCTTCTTTCCCTCTGATGTGATCATACCCGGGCACAACAGAGATAGTTCACTGAATCTCGATATGTAAGCATCGATGTTCCCATTCTGCACCGTGAGATTCCATAGTTCCTGTTCCATCTTCTGTATTTCGCCTCGGGGGCAGTACTCAGCCTTTAACATCTCTTTCATTTCTGCCCAGGGAATAGAGTTGGCGACAGGGAGTGTCATAGCTTCTACGTGCCCATTCCACCAAGTGAGTGCTTGGTCCACGAAAGTGCAGGCCGCGAACTTCACCTTCATCTGCTCGGGGCACTCGCATATCTCGAATACCGACTCTACCTTCTCGATCCATCGCTTTAGAGCGATCACTCCTCCAGTGCCGTTGAAAGTTCGGGGTTTAGCGTTCGCAAAATCCTTGTAGGTGCACGTTTTAGTGAGTCCTTGGTTCGTCCCGTTGTTCGAACTTCCGGATCCTTGCCCGTTACCTCCTCCGTTGTTCCCTCGGTGAAGTTGTGCCATAGCTGCTGTGACCGCAGCAGACACGGCTGCCTGGAAAGCAGTGGAGTCAACTTCGGGCGGGGTTGGTTCGGGATATCCGCGAGTAGCTGGGCGAGGCATCTTTCTGTCATGAAACGGAAAGATGTTGAGTGTACGTGGTTTCTGTGAGGTTGTGATCCTACTAACTAGGTGTATGGTACGAACCTAAACTTTACTACTATCGGGCATACAATCATAACGTCTCAACACATAACAACTGGTAATATCATAACAAAACACACAAAGTTTATTAATATTATCCGCATTTAATACAAGAAAATTTGCTCGTAGGAGCATACATATGTGACACTAATCCGACAACATAACGGCTTCATGAGTAGTGTAGTCACTTAAACATAGAGCCGGAGTACATAACATAGTTCCTAATGACCTACTATGATAAGTCTGTCCCTAATCGCGATGAGCTGCGTCAGGAGGTGGTGCTGAAGATGTGGATGCTCCCTGAAGACGAGCCACCAAGCGTTCTGTGTCCTGAAGTCGAGATTCCCACCTTACCTGCCTCATGTGAAACTCCTGGAGGACGTCACGCGTCTCCTGTTCCGCACGCTCGACCCTAGTCCACAACTGGCGTACTTGATCAGCAGTGCCCTGAGCAAGGTCGCCGGTGTCCCGTAATCGCCTCACCATGACCGGTAGGGCTCGGTCGGCCGGTCCTCCGTCCCTCAAGTCAAAGAACTCACGTGACATGCCAAACGGGGGTCGCTGTCCCTGATGTCTGCTCCATCTCCAAAGATCAATGCCCCAAGGAGGGGTAGGTCCAGTGGGTCCCACACGATAAGCAGGCACCCTGATCGGGTAAGGGGGGTCGATGACCTCGGACTCTGCGTCCGACTCACCCCCTTCGCTGTCATCGAGCTCCTCTTCGAAATGTTCTTCGTCTTCTTCGGGTTCGGCAGGCTTGCCCTCGACTTCTGCCTCCGGTTCCCCGTCAGATTCCTCTTCGGGGTCCTCCTCAGGTTCTTCTTCAGGCTCTTCCTCAGGCTCCTCCTCCTCCTCTAGCCACCCGTTGTTTCCCTGATTAGGGAAGTAGGGGTCTCCAGGGTGATGAAAGCCAGCCATGCTGTCTGCGCGAGTACGTGAATATGCTAACATTATTCCTAGGTGCTACGACTATTATACAGGTTAAGCGAACGTTCTCTTTTTGGTGATAATGGGTATAATTTTAGGTTCCCTAGCTATCCCGATCTCATCAAGACGTGTGTTAGTTTTACCTTGGAGAGAATGTAGTTGATCAGGCTACATTCACTCCTTGGTATCACTAAGAACAGTCCCGAATTAACCGAGATACCAGTGTTATTGTGTTTGATTCAGCGTTAGGTCCTTATTCCTAATGCAAGCAAGTGTGTTTTATTTACTTGTTTTGTTCAGAGTTATGTTAGTCCCTCTTTTTGGTTTATAGTTGCATATCAATGTATGGCTCGACATGCTAGTTCACTATAAACAAAGCTCTGATACCAACCTGTCACACCCCCGAACCAGACGGCGGAAACGTCCGGGGGCTGTCGTGACTTAATTGAATACCATAACATTGAATATATATGAAACATAACAACATTCGTCACCATTCATCAATATAGTACAACCAGTAGCGTTTACATGAAATACATTGTTTAAACATTACATTCCCAAAAATAAATTGTTTGATTCGTACATAAATAAACTGCAACCGTCACTGAATATGATTTCCTTTGATTCACTGGTTCCCTGAGAATACAAGTATTTTGAAAAACGTCAACATATGAAATGTTGGTGAGTTCATAAGTAGTGTTTGAAATCCAATGTTTGTATTGTTTGAAAACCACCAGAAAATCCGATATTTTCTGAAATGAAAAACTTTCGAAAATGTTTGTGAAGATCCATAAGTATGCCTGTTTGTTTCTGTACTTGTGAAAATTGTTTATTAAAAATTATATGCGTTTCGAATCCGATATGTTTGAAAAACCTAGGAAAACCCGATGTTTTCCTAATCCTTTGAAATCCGTTAAGTTGCGTTGAAACCATTACAAAGATAGGAGTGTCATTCCCAGGCGACGTTGGATTATTTTTGAGCATGATTATTTACTACAAACCCGCATTACACAAACGCCCAGTTCATAGTAATACTAACGATCCCGAAGGCGTCGTTCGTACAAATCACGTTATCCAGCCGCCCTGACTATGTGTCGTCCCACATCCGAAGAGTAAGAGGACACGAAGGCCTCAATGACTCTATTAATCGGTTGGGGATAATATGCGTACGAGGGGTCCCCGACCCGCCTCGTAAAATATGCAGACTCTTCTAGCAATACCAAAGGACCCTTGGGGACCAGTGGTATACAAGCCATTGAAAGTCCCTCTACGTTGTGCCAAGTCGGTGAAACTCAACACTTCGTAGAAAATATGCGTCTTCGGGCCTTAAGATCAGGTCATTGGGCTAGCTAGGCCCAACAAGCAAGATTTTACACTTTTGGGGCCCGAAGATGGTGCGTAGACGTCTGTGCACACTCGTATGTAAGCTAAGTTCCCAAACGTTATTTGTATGAACCGTAGTGTAGTAGTGTCGTAGTGTTAGTAGTTGTAGATTTCTATTGGTTCGAGACCGAGCCAATTCGTTTAACAACGACTTTTGGTATTGTAATGTATTGTATTTCGTCGAAAGCCGCGGTGCCATTATTTGATCAAATTGTATATATTAAATTAGCCTTGAAATTTTTCTGTTTTCAGCCCCTCATTGTTTGTAAAATTTACATTTTCGACCCTTTTATTAAATACTTCCCGGTTTGGTCCTTAAACTAATTTTCTTGACATTTTAACACCAAAAATTATTGAAATTGATATTTTTCAGCATATTTTTCATAGAAAACAGTTTAAGTCCCTGAAAATGCAGTTTTCTCGGTTTTAACCCTTCTTTTTCACAACTTTGGCAATTTTGGCCCAAATTGGAAAATTTTTGCAACTTTGGTCCTTTTTAAATTTAAAAGCATTTTAAACCTTTGAAAAGGATTTGGAACACTTATAGTCCACTGTTTTACAGAAAATCACAGTTTTGGCCCTCCAAAACAGAAAAATTCGCATAATGGGCCTCATTGGGCCAAAAATGTCATTTTTAGCCCATTAAGCTTGGAATTTATGTTTTTAATCCCCTAAATGAGTATATTTCCAGAAATTGATTTATGGAAACTGTTTTGGCACACTTCATCCAGCAGAATTCGTGATATGCCAATTTAGACCCTTAATTTTGTATTTTTCACATTTTAGGCCCAAAATTTGTGTTTTTAACCCAAAGAAAATTATTACTAAACCACTTAGCCATTTTTCTTGAAACCCTTTGTATGTAGAAATATATTTGAAGCTAAAATCATTTCACACAAGATATATCTCGGTTTTGAGGGGTTTTATGGCTAGATCCAACATTATAACACACAAAAGCATACATATAAGCATGGAAATCATACAAGGCATACAAAACACATATAGATCTACAGTTTCACTTGTATTCCCCCCCCCCCCCCCCCCACAAAACTCATAAAAACAGAAAATAGGGGGTATGAAGCTCACCTTGGGTGTGGTTTTGGTTTTTGGAAGAAAAGATGGAAGAAAACTTGATGATTTTTGGCCTTAACACCTTTCCTTGGTGGATCTCGAGTTTGAGATGGTTCTAGGGTGCAAGATCACGATTTTTGCATAGTTTAGGAAAGGATTTTGATAACAAAGAGAATTTAAATCATAGATCTATGCATAATCTTACCTTAGATGAAGAATTTTGTGGAGATTTCCTCTTGAATGCTTCCTAGAACTCGAGATTTTTGAGTGGAGAAGGAGAGTTGTTCTTGAGTGATCTAGAGAGGATTTGTGAGAGATTTGTGGTGTGTGTGTGTGCTTGTGGCCGAGAATGAGAGAGAGGAGAGAAGAGAAGTGATATTTGAGGTGATGTTGCATGGAAACATGAACTATATTGCATGGATATCCAAGGGACAATAATGAGGTGGCATACTTAAGTCAACTCTTCCTTATCTTCTTGGATTTGGGCCTTGGGCCGAGATTTTTGAAAGGGAAAAGAAAAATTTGGGCTTTTTCCCTTAAGCCCAAAATTAGAGTTAGTTAGAGTGTGTTTTATGCTTAAAAGAATGTAGTATGATTTTTATATTTTTATTGGACTAGTTTAGGTTATTCATGGCTCAAAGCTTTCAATTCATTTTATTATAGGCCCAACATGGCCCAAAATGTTGAAATAAATAAATGTGGGTCCAATTAGAGCCCAATTAGGGTTCTAAGCCCATGATAGTCTATTTGGAAGCTTATTGGTCCATTTGGATCCAATAAGGGAGTTCTAGCCCAAAATGGACTTAAACAAGAACTTCTAAAGTTTCCAATTGTTTGATGACTATTTGTAGCACTTGTATGATGTATTTGATTGAAGTTTTTGATTCACATTAGCTTGAATGTATAGATTACATGGCTCAAAATTTCCAGTTGTGACAGCGAGTCAGTTGAAGATTTCCTTAGACTCAACGAGTCTGGTCGCAGAACCCAACCTCTTTTGGTTAAAGCTTTGGATTAGTGAGTTGGTTGGAAACTCAGTGAGTTGGACAGGATGAATTTCCGAGATCATTGAACTCGACGAGTCTTGGGGCGACTCGGCGAGTTGAGTCGTGTTATGGGAGTTTTCTGAGTATAAGAACTTGACGAGTCGACGAGTTGACTCGACGAGTAGAGTCAACCAGGAAGGTTGGCTTTGACTGAGGACTTTAACTTTGACCAAGAGTTGACCCGTTTGACTTCAAAGGGTATTTTGGTAAATTTGGTATTTTTGGAATTGGTTCTTTGGTAGTGTTCTGTGGTGAAGTTCGTGTCAGTGGTCGGAGCAGCTTGGTCGTATCTCTTCAGTCGGCAATTACAGGTGAGTTATCCTCATTATATCGACAGGGTCTACGACACCAAGGTCGGCCCTTTATCAGATGGAAATTAGGGTATTGTTTGTTATGTTATTGCCTTGTTAGATCTGCATCCTGGTACTTAGGATGGTGTTATGTTAGTGACCTGGTTAAGGTCGGTACCCGGTATTTAGGTGTAACGCCCTGATTCTCAGGTATTAATTACATAAGAATTATTAGATGAAGCCCTACTCGACGAGTAGGTCGACCTACTTGTCGAGTAGCAGCGCGGTGGGACCGCGTGTTAAGTGACCTACTCGACGAGTCCACTTTGGGACTCGGCGAGTAGGAGCTGGCAGAAGAAACCCTAAATCCCGGGGTTTACACCCCTATTTAAAGGAGGCTCAGCCTCCTTTGGCCTCCTTGTAGTCTTTGAGAGCCCTTAAAACCCTAATACATGTGTGTGTGTGCCATTGTGTGATTGAAGCTTGAAAAGAGGATTTTGGAGAGAGAACGCTTAGAGGAGAAGGGTATTGGAGCAAATGGAGTGTGGAAATCAGCTCTTATCTCAGTTATCAATTTCTGGAGGTAACCAAATCGCCTTTCTTCTTGTGAATCTCTTCCATTGATGAGTTTTAGGGTTTTTGGTGAAGTATTAAGTTGAAAGGTTGAACTATGGGCTAGATCTGAGGTTGTAACTTAAAATCTGGACCCTCCTTGGATGCTAGAATCATAAAGTTGATGTATTGGTGGTGATTGAGGTGCCTCTTAGACTTGAAGCTTCATTGAGGACTTAAAATAGACATTTAGAGCCTTTATAGCCATGCATGCACGTAAAGTTTGCAACTTTACGTGATAAGTATGCCCTCGAAGCTTGGATCTGTGATTTGGGGCCGCTGCATGGCTCAAATCAAGTCTGTATGGAAAAAGAACTGAATGGACTCGGCGAGTCGCAAGATGACTCGGCGAGTCATATGAAGATGGCTGTAAACTCGACGAGTTGGATGAACAACTCGGCGAGCCCGATGGAGATCACCATAAGACTCGACGAGTTGAAGAACAACTCGGCGAGTCGGATGAGTTTTCCCTAGATTATGTATGTGTTTGTATCTATCAAGTTTCAAGGAGGGAACTCAACGTGTGACCCTAAGTTTGATCGAGGATCAAAGGAACTCGATGAGTCACTCCTATGACTCGGCGAGTTGGAATGTACTTCGGGGAACTCGGTGAGTAGCCAAGGGTACTCGGCGAGTTAAGGTCAACATGGACTGTTGACCTTGATTGAGGAATTTGACTTTGACTAGGGGTCGACTAGTGGTTTATGGCGTACCTTGTAAGGTTAAGGACTTATGAGTATGATGTACTATGATGATAGGTGGTGGAACCTGTGTCAAGCGATCTGAGAGTTGAATTTTACCTTTCGTGTTGACATCTGCGAGGTGAGTTATCCTCACTATATCGATAGGGTCTATGACACCAAGGCCGGCCCTTTAGTTGTTATTGTTATGGTATGTTGCATGTGGTTATGATTTGTTAGTTCGGAATCGAGGTAGACAATATGTTATGATCTGTAGGGATTGGTGTGTTAGTGACCTGATAGGTCGGTACTCTAGTTATAGGAGAATTCTATGATTTTGATCAGTGAGATAGATATGCTTCATGTTTGTATATGCCAGTACATGATAACTATGTGCACATGGTTATTTGCTTGTTGGTTGGATTGAGGCGGTCCTGCTTTGTGCTGAAGGCCAACATACCCTATGGGCGGTCCGGGGAGACTGTAGGCCCACGTGGCGGACCAGTCATGCCGAAGGCTCGGGATAGATTCAGACAGACTGTAGGCCCGGTAGGGTGGTCCAGTCAGGCCGATGGCCTAGTATGCATGTTGATTGATTGATTAAATTACAGATATGGTATTGTCAGTGTGGTATTGGTATTTTGGGGGTAGCTCACTAAGCCCTCGGGCTTATAGTTTTCAGTTTATTGTTTCAGGTACTTCAGGAGTCCATGGAAAGGCGAAGGCGTGATGGTACCACTCCTCATCCTTATGTTATGATTTTTGGGACACTCTGATGGAAAATGATTTGAAAACATTTTGTAAACAATGTTTTACGGTTTTTATTTATGATTGAAAAAGTTTAAATTTGGCGTAGAATTTATGGATGTTACATTAGGGTAATGTATTGTTAGTGACCTGGTTAAGGTCGATACTCGGTATATAGGGTAATGTTATGCTAGTGACCGGTTAGGTCGGAATCCTGGTTAGGATGTTGATATGCTATGTGATCTGTTAGACTGTTTGTCTGGTTAAGGATTTGTTATGCGATTAATTTTCTTTATGTGCACATGGTTAATTGACGGGGGTTGGGTTGAGGCGGGTCTTGCTTTGTGCTGTAGGCCAACATCCCCAAGGCGGACCGGATATTCCGAAGGCCCAACGAGCGGTCCGGATAGGCTGAAGACCCCAAGAGGGCGGACCAGATGTGCTGAGGCTCGGAGAGTGGACCAGGCCGACTAAAGGCCCAGTGTGGGCGGACCAGTCATACTGTAGACTCAGAGAGTGGACCAGGTGGACTGAAGGCCCGGTGCGGGCGGACTAGTCACACTGTAGACTCGATGTACATGGCTAGACTCGGAGGGTGGACTAGGTGGACTGAAGACCCGGTGCAGGCGGACAAGTCACACAGTAGACCCGATGTGTATGGTTGTTCTATTTGTGATATGTTATGAGTATGTTTATGTGTGGTTGGTCTTTTGGGGGTAACTCACCAAGATTTCAGGCTTACAGTTCAGTGTATTGTTTCAGGTACTTTAGGAGATCATGGCAAGGCGAAGGCATGATCGTACCGCTCCTCATGTTTTACGATTTATGTGATATGGTTCTGGGAGATACTATGATGTTTAAACTATTTTGAAAATAAGATGTATTAACTTAATGGTTTTTGAATGAGATAAAATGTTTTAATTTGGCTCAAATTTTATGGTCGTTACAAGTTGGTATCAGAGCCTTGGTTTGAGTGAATTGGAGGAACATTCATGTGTATCCAGTCTCAAATCAAGGAGGGATTTTCAAAATGGTTATCAAAAGGTTTTTCAAAATAAGTAAAGGAGGACGCAGAGGGTACGATCAGCCGGAGCCAGTAAGTAGACCCCAAAATACCATACAAGTTGTTTGATTATGTGATATGTTAGAACAACATGCTAGTACTAGGATAGGGATCTTCAGAAATTGCATGATAGAATTGTCTGATTATATGATGCCTCCTAGCCTAGGGTTTCCTTTGTATGAAATTGACATCATTACTGTAGTTATTGAGTGTATGCATCATGGTTATACATAATTAAGATCTTATAGCCTGAGAATGTTTGATTTGGCCTTCTTTTCTGTTCTTATATGATTGGGAGCTTAGGGTAGGATTTGATATTCGAAAGTCTATGGGGTCCAGCGTTATGTATGACTAGCATACACTAGTGCTGCAGGGTTGGTGGACGTTTCATGGATGGGAGGGTTGCGTGAGACTGGTAGGTCGATTATGGGATAGTGCTGCTCCTCTAGGAGTGGGTATTGAGTGTTCGTCATGTATATGCTATTGTTAGGGTGTTGTGGTGATATTTGATACAAATATGGGTAGGTGTGGAAGGTAGTATGTGCCCGTACTACTGAAAGCACAGGACCCATACACGTATCAAGGAAGTCACAACCCCTAGGGTTTTGGTTGGGAGCTAGTTCTCTGGATTATTATGAGGAATGCCTAATATCTTGTGGCGTACTTTAGCATGGCAATTACGAGACGTCTCGGGGTAGGATCCGGTTCGGGATCAGGATCAGGAGAGGGTGATCAGGATGGATCAGTACCACCCGAGGTCATTGGTCAGATGAGTACGGATGAGTTGGATGCCAGGATCCGTGAGATCCTGCATGATGAGGTTGTTGTTATGTTCCGGGCTGAGTTGCCGGAGATGTTTGGGTCGATCAAGACTGCCATGATTGAGTACTTTGATGAGTTCTATGCAGCTCTGACGGAGGCGGCTGCCGCGGCAGCTACAACGGCTATAACGGCGGCAGGGGGAGGAATCGGTCGAGGTTTTCAGTATCGGGACTTCGATAATACGAAGCCCCCTAATTTTGATGGAGTTCAGGATCCGATCGTTGCTATGAGATGGTTGTTAGACGTGGAGGGTTGTTTCTTCACGTGTTCATGCCTTGCGGATCAAAGGGTGAGGTGTGCTCTGAACCTTTTGAGGCTCGGGGTGAAGGATTGGTGGAGGTTGACTATGGGATCTTATTCTGATGTGCAGCGAGCTGTTGTTTCTTGGGATCAGTTCCGAGAGATGTTCAGCACTCATTATGTTCCATGGGTTGAGAGAGAGAGGTTGGCTCAGGAGTTCCAGGAGCTGAAGCAGGATTCAGAGTCGGTGACGAAGATCACCAGGATGCTCACTGAGAGGGCGATGTTTTTCCTGGAGTTTGCTTCGGAGCAGGCTCAGATGTCCAGATATCTGAGTATGCTCAAGAGGGACATCAGGCAGTTTGTGTCCACGCATAGGTGTGATACCTTGTTAGAGCTGCAAGAGGCCGCTAGGCGGCGGAAGTTAGAAATGGAGTTGCAATTACAAGAGCAGAGGCAGGCCCCGGTGCAGTCGCAGCCGGCGCCGAAACGGTCCAAAACCGTTGACTCTAGGGTTGGAGGTTAGAGCAGCCGCACTTGTGAGAAGTGTGGGAAGGGTCATGCCAGAGTTTGTAGGTCCAGTGGTGCGTGTCGCAATTAGGCGAGGGATTGTCGTCAGTCGGTCCCGGCTCAGGATATGAGGATTTGTTATCATTGTCATCAGGTGGGACACTTGAGGGTCAACTGTCCACAGCTTGTTGCAAGACCAGTGCAGGCTCCAGCACCGACCACTTTGAGGATTACAGGTGGAGGTTAGGGTGGAGCGGAGCCTCCGAGGGCTCAGGGACGCGCTTTCCAACTTACAGCAGAGGAGGTCAGGGCAGAGCCAGATGCAGCTGTGGGTATGTTTCCATTTTGATATCTTGTTATCTTGTTATTTGTGTGGTATTGTAAATCTGTCTGCCTTGTTCTGCATGATTCATAGTATGATTGGGGATCTTAGTAGTTAGGAGTTGTAGTTGGTTAGCTTTCAGAAGGATTCTTGGTCGAAATATAAGGTATATGATCTCGTTGATTGGAATAGCAACTGCGTTGCGAGAAGTGTTCAGTTGAGATTCAAACTTCCTTGGAATTCGGGGTGTGCGATGTCGGGAGAGTGACCTGTGGAGGTTGCTCACTCCGGAGGGATATAGTTCCTAGAGAAGTGGGGGGAAATTTATCAAGTAAGGTCGATCGAGTTATGCCGGTTTGTCAGTGGAAGTTAGTAGTTGGTACACTAAGTGGGGGAGAATTGGAAAATTCTCCGGTGAAAACAGCAAGTATTCAAGGTTGGTTAGTTGTTTAGATTTATCATTGTTGTTAGCCAAGAGTGTGGCATGATTGGAGCAAGTGATAGACAAGTGGGGCAGGGAACAAACCATGGTTGCAGGTAAGGTAGTCGGTCGATGTGAGGCATGGGTTTAGGCCATGGAAAGGATTCCAGGAACGGAAGTGGAGTTCGGAACACCAAGAGGGCTAGAACAAACTGCATGGGAAAGATTCCCAGGGAGAATGGTTCAGGGTGACGTACCATAGTTTTGAGCGGTCCGGATAGACTGAAGGCCAGAAGGCGTACCAGTCAGGCCGAAGGCTTGGGGAACGGTCCAGACAGGCTGAAGGCCCAGGAGGGCGGTCCAGACATGCTGAAGGTTCTGAGAGTGGTCCAGATAGACTGAAGGCCTGGAAAGACGGTCCAGTCATGCTGAAGACTCTGTATGTGTTAGTGGATCGGTATGAGGAGAATGAGTGAATATGTCGCCATGCAATGGTAATCGATATGGTCTGGCCCCAAGTATTGATCATGATGATGGAGTTGGTTGGAGGCCGTGCGTGGGCCTAGTTAGATATGTGATCGGATTCGGAGTATATGGAGGTCGAGAATAGCAGTTGCTCTGCATGGATAGTGTAGAGTGGAGTTTAGCTCAGCGGCACTTATAGGTGCGGTAAGGGTTTTTGAGTAGACTTCTTGGAAAGGAAAAGTATGTAGCTCCGGAAGGAGTATGGGTCCTCTGAAAGGAAGCCAGCGGAGTAAATGGATGATCAAAAGTGCTTCGGTTATTGGTAGTAAGCACTGGGGTTGTACCAGATATATGGAAGCACATACGGGTTTGATGCCCGTTGAGGTTATGACAATGATGGATGATGCGCATGCATGTTTTCAGTCTCCTTGGAAGAGGAGGGGGATAGATGTTCCAAAATGGAGATTTGGACAGAGGAAGGTGAGACAGCAGGTTAACAGACTCGGGAGTAGTCTGGACCGGTGCTGAGGACTGTATAAGGATATTACAGACAAAGATCAAGGATCTACAGATCGTGATAGGGATGTGTGAGTGGGTTGCACTCCGTTGTGTCGAACCGAAGGGTTCGAGGGTGACGCAAGGACAAGGTCCTTAGTTTTGAGTATGGTTGTAGGCTTGAGTTATGTATGTGGAGGTATTCCAATATGGGGTATTCCATCATGAGGATGACCGGACCCTATGATTGATTGGACCTGGTGTGTTGGGTATCCAGCCCGAGGCTGATTGGGCCGAGTACGAGTGGTTACGCGATATGTTTGGTTGATGGGTTATGGGAGCTGAGTGATGCAATATCATGTCAGCGCGTAAGGGATAGAACCAGAGGGTGGAACAGGATTCGTTCCAGGTTGCAAGTTATCAGGGTTATCGCCAATCTTGGGCGAAGGAAGATGGACTAGTATCTTGGCGGAGCTCACTGGGTGTTTGTGGTATCCAGTTTTATCAGGTGGCGAATGAATGCATAAGACGGAAGTAAGGTAGTGTCTTCAGGTGGCACTTAGTTGATGAGTGTTGTCATCAGGGAAAAGAAGCCAGTGGCCGGCTTGAAGCAGTTGATCAGGACCTTGCAAGGGAATAGATGGATTTTAGGGTTTCGATAGCAGTGTATGAAGGAATCTGGGTCGGTTTGAGATCAATGGATGCATTGTGGGAGTATCATCCGGAAGTTTGTGTTGCCACAGGCTTCGAGGACGAAGCCTAATTTAAGTGGGGGAGAATTGTAACATCCCAAGTTCGAAAGCAAGAAGTTGGAGGGTGCATAGTGTAAATTTAGGAAAGGGACTCGACGAGTAGGTCTGCTTACTCACCGAGTTGGAGCGGGATTCTGTCGCGGTTTAAGTGGCCAACTCGCCGAGTCGGCGGCTTGGACTCGACAAGTTGGTGCTGAAGAAAGAAAACCCTAATCCCGAGGGCTGCACCCTATTTAAAGGACTTTATGTCCTTCTCCCAGCCTCCTAATCCCCCTGAGAGTTCCAGAAACCCTAATTTTCGTGTGAGACTTCATTGTTGAGGAGATTGGAGCTTGGAAGAGGAATTTGGTGGAAGGAGTTTGAGAAATTAGAGGCTAACATCAAGGGGCTTGGGTAGATCCGGGATCTACTTCAGTTGGAGCATATATTGGAGGTAATAATCTGTTGCTTGGGCTCTTTTGCATCTAGATCTATTATCCTTTGAGATTTGGGGTATTTTTGGTATGATTGAGAGCTATTTCAAGTTAGAGGCTTAGATCTGAGGTTGCTACTTCAGATCTAGGCTTGTGATGGTCCAAAATGTCATAAAGCTTCTGTCTAAGAGTTATTGGTGAAGCCCCTTTGTCATAAACCCTAGCCCTAGAGTGTTTTGGGCTTATATCTCCTTGGTTTCACGTAAAGTTTGCAACTTTATGTGAGAGTTAGGTTGTAGAAGAGTAGATCTATTGATTGGAGTCCCTGTATGGCTCGAAAATCCTCTGTATGGATTGAGAACTGAAGAGACTCGGCGAGTCACATGGGTGTACTCGACGAGTTGTATGAACATGTGCATGGACTTGGCGAGTTGGAAGAACAACTCGGCGAGTCTGTTGAAGATTTCCTTGGATTTGGCAAGTCCGTTCTTGGACTCGGCGAGTCTGGTCGCAGAACCCAACCTCTTTTGGTTAAAGCTTTGGATTAGTGAGTCGATTGGCGACTCAGTGAGTTGGACAGGATGAATTTCCGAGATCGTTGAACTCGACGAGTCTTGGGGCGACTCGATGAGTTGAGTCGTGTTATGGGAGTTTTCTGAGTATAAGAACTCGACGAGTCGACGGGTTGAATCGGCGAGTAGAGTCAACCAGGAAGGTTGACTGTGACTGAGGACTTTAACTTTGACCAAGAGTTGACCAGTTTGACTTCCAAGGGTATTTTGGTAATTTTGGTATTTTTGGAATTGGTTCTTTGGTAGTGTTCTATGGTGAAGTTCGTGTCGGTGGTCAGAGCAGCTTGGTCGTATCTCTTCAGTCGACAATTGCAGGTGAGTTATCCTCACTATATCGACAGGGTCCACGGCACCAAGGCCGGCCCTTTATCCGATGGAAATCCGGGTATTGTTTGTTATGTTATTGCTTTGATAGATCTACATCTTGGTACTTAGGATGGTGTTAAGGTCGGTACCCGGTATTTAGGGTAATGTATTGTTAGTGACCTGGTTAAGGTCGGCACCCGGTATATAGGGCAATGTTATGCTAGTGACCGGTGGACTGAAGGCCCGGTGCGGGTGGACTAGTCACACTGTAGACTCGATGTACATGGCTAGACTCGGAGGGTGGACTAGGTGGACTGAAGGCCCGGTGCGGGCGGACCAGTCACACAGCAGACCTGATGTGCATGGCTGTCTATTTGTGATATGTTATGAGTATGTTTATGTGTGGTTGGTCTTTTGGGGGTAACTCACTAAGCTTTCGGGCTTACAGTTCAGTGTATTGTTTCAAGTACTTCAGGAGATCGTGGCAAGGCAAAGGCGTGATTGTACCGCTCCTCATGTTTTACGATTTATGTGATATGTTTCTAGGAGATACTATGATGTTCAAACTGTTTTGAAAATAAGATGTATGAACTTAATGGTTTTTGAATGAGATAAAATGTTTTAATTTGGCTCAAATTTTATGGTCGTTACAACTTTACAACAGGGCTGAAAGTTTCATGATAATCAACACCATGTTGTTGCTTGAACCCTTTAGAAACCAAGCGTGCTTTGTACTGAGTGACAACACCTGTTTGATTGCATTTGAGTTTGTATACCCATTTACAATCAACTATGTTGGCATTAGGAATAGGTGGAATGAGAGACCATGTAGCATTACGCATTAGGGATGGATATTCTTCAGCCATGGCAACATGCCATTTTGATGATTTATTAGCAGTGGAAAAGGTGGTAGATTTGATGTCAGAGACATCTAAATTAGTAGTTTAAGCAGATGGATCATAGGAGACTCGTTGTTTAGGATGTTGTCTCAAATTAGATGGACGAATGTGTGGGCGAGAGGTATCGGTTTGTATGGGAGCTAAGGTTGTAGGATGACTCATACCTGTAGAGGGTTGTGTACTATTTGGAACAACCAAAGATGGTTGTTCGAGGGTATGAGCAACCATAGTGTAACAACGTGAATTTTCAAAATAATTTTTCATTTTTAAAACATTCATTCATTCATAAATAATGTCAAACACATTGTATCAAATGATATTATCACAAAACATTTCCCCAGAATCTCTACAAAACTCCAATGCGAGTGTGTACGAATCATGTCGGCGCCTTCCCGCGCTCATCACTAGTACCTGAAACACATAACACAACAACTGTGAGCATAAATGCTTAGTGAGTTCCCCAAAATACCACATACAACACATACGCCACTCGAGGCTATAATACGATCCTCCGGTCGATGTGTCTCAGCGGGACCCTCCAGTCCCGTAGCTCGTTGGACCCTTAGGTCTGGTCATAGCTCGTTGGACCCTCCGGTCCGGTCTATATCATCATACAACATACAAATATCACATAGCACATAATCTCATACATAACACATAAGAACCTCTGGTCATCACATAGTACCACTCTAGGTAACGTATAGTGAGAAGACACACCTCGATGTCTCGGTAAGTATCTGACTCGGAAGAAGTATGATCTAGCCTCCGCCTAATCACGTAAAGTAATACTCTCATAAATACAACTTTACTCAACCCTAAAAGTCAACAAGGTCAACGGTCAAACTTGACCCAACTCGGCGAGTGCACAAGGGCAACTCGGCGAGTCTACACGTGTCCACTGACTCTCTTAGACCCTCTCTTGGCACATCGAGTACTTCCCTGGACTTGATGGGTTCTACCTGGCATGAATCGTGGGGCCACCCCGACTCAACTTGTCGAGTCCCAAGAACAACTCGACGAGTTCCAACTTGAACTCAGACCCCTGACTCTCCCTGACTCACCGAGTCATTCCCCCAACTCGACAAGTCCACTCACTGAATGATTAACGGGCAACCTTCATACTACTTGCCGAGTCTGTTCTTCGGACTCGGCAAGTTCATGCCATGCACAAACTCAAAACGACTTCTGAGGTCAGATCTGTTCCATACAATCATAGATCTAGCCTCCCCAAGCATGATAATCACGTAAAGTTCAGACCTTGACACACATATAACATAGAAATGGTCCAAAATGGTGATTTAGCCCCAAAAATGACATTCCAAGCTCATGACTTCCAAAATGACTCATAAAGCTCCAAGGGCTAAGGTCTCTGGACCTCTTTGGGTCCAGATCCAGAACACAAACTCGAGAAGGGACCAAATACAACACTTAATCAACCTCTAAAAGGGTTAGGAAAATCCTAACACTAAGAATCAACACCAAAACTGAAGAAGGTCTGAGAATAATACCTCAATGCAATCTCTATGAGCTCAAAACCACCAAAATCGCACCTCCTTCAGCCTCCTCTTGCCTTGAACACTTCCTTTTTGCAAAATCACCTATAAGATGTAACACCGTAAATTTCAAAACCATTTTTCGCATTTTATAAAAACATATTTCATTCATTAGTCATAAAAACATCATTGTCTAAAACTCAATTCATAACATATATCAATCCCAAGATCTCATAGCATAAAAATCCCGTGTGTGTACTGATCAAGCCGGCGCCTTCCCGCGATCCTCACTAGTACCTGAAACACATAACACATAACACTGTAAGCACGAAGCTTAGTGAGTTCCCCAAAATACCATATATAACACATATTAGCCACTCGAGGCTATAACTCTGTGGGTCCGTGCACCCAAACTCTGTGAACCCTCAGGTTCTATCACTGTGAACCTTCCGGTTCTAACTCTGTAACATGCACATCATAAATCACATAGAATAACGCACTGTAACACATAACACATATATAGCATACAACAATGTATCACATAACTCTGATTAACTACTCAAGGTAAAGTATAGTGAGAAGACTCACCTCAAACTCTCGTAAATCCCTGACTCGGTAGAAGTATTGCCTAGCCTCCGCTTATTCACACAAAGTAAATATCCTCATAAATATAACACTCGAGGCTAGACTCGACCCTCTATTGTCACCATCAGAAGGGTAAAAGACTATTTTACCCCCCTTATGACTCAAGGACTCCATTGTTGACCAAACCCTTAAAGTCAACGTCAAACTTTGACCCAACTCGCCGAGTTCACTCCGGTGACTCGGCGAGTACACACATGACTCCTAACTCTTTGTCTCGCTAGGCACGTCGAGTCCCTCCCTAAACTCGACGAGTCACCTCAGGCATGAATTGCGGGGCCACCCCGACTCAACTCGCAGAGTTTCAAGAACAACTAGGTGAGTACAGCCTTGTACTTCAGTCCTCTAATCCCCTTCTGACTCACTGAGTCATCCTCCAACTCGGCAGCCCACTCACTAAATGATTAATGGGCAACCTTCATACTACTCACCGAGTCTGTTCTTGGGACTCGGCGAGTTCATGCCATGCACACTCTCAAAACAACTTCTGAGGTCAGATCCGTCCCATACAATCATAGATCTGGCCTCCCCAAGCATGATAATCACGTAAAGCTAACATCTTGGTGCTCATGCAAAGGCTTAAAGGCCTTATTTGAAGATATGACCACTAAAATGACATCCAAAGCTCATAACCCCCATTAATACTCATAAAGCTCAAGGGAAAAGGGTCTCTGGACCTCTTTGGGTCCAGATCTACAGCACGAACACGAGAAGGGACCAATTACTCAACAACCTTCCTCTAAAAGGGGCTAAAAAGCCCTAACTCTAGGAATTACACCAAAAACTGAAGAAGGGTCGAATGAATACCTCAAAATGAAGTCTCTGAGCCCTGGAGTCACTGGATTAGCACCCTCTTCAGCCTCCTCTTGCCTTGGTCCTCTTTTATTTGCAAAAACACCAACAAGAGATCAAGAAATAGCTCCTTTCCTCTCACAATCGCTCTAGCTCACTTAGGGTTTCTCCCTGGGGTCTGGTAGCCGCAAATGATGGCCATAAGGCCCCTTAAATAGGCCCCAAACTCGAGGGATTAGGGTTTCATTAAACAGCGTGGACTCGCCGAGTTCAGCCATCCACCCAAATAATGATTTGTGTCTCTACTCGGCGAGTCTACGCACCAACTCGCCGAGTTCTTCCACAAAACTTGAAATAAAACGAATAAATATAATACCTGAAATTCCGGATGTTACAATTCTTCCCCACTTGAATCAGACTTTGCCCTCGAAGTCTCATCCCTGAAATAACTCCGGATGCTGCTCACGCATCTCCCGCTCCGGCTCCCAAGTCAACTCGGATCCTCTCCGATGTTGCCACTGAACCTGCACCAGAGGCACCTCCTTGTTCCTCAGAACCTTGATATTCCAATCCACAATTGCAACTGGTCTCTCCGCGTAGTTCAGGCTCGCATCCACCTGAATATCCTCTAACTGTACTACCGCCGACTCGTCGGCGATACACTTCCTCAACTGAGACACGTGGAAGGTATTATGAATCCGCTCCAACTCCGTAGGTATCTCCAAGCGATACGCTACCCTGCCCACCCTCGCGATCACTCTGAACGGCCCAATATACCGGGGTCATAGCTTGCCCCTCTTCCTGAATCGAATCACTCCTTTTCAAGGAGATACCTTCAGGAGAACATAATCACCGACCTGGAACTCAAGCTCGGATCGTCGCCTATCCGCATAACTCTTCTGGCGACTCTGAGCGGTCAACAATCTCTGCCTGACCCGTTGTATCTGCTCTGTCATCTGAAGCACAATCTCCGTGCTACCCATCACTCGTTGCCCTACCTCTCCCCAACAAATGGGAGTTCGACACCTCCTCCCATACAACAGCTCAAAGGGCGGCATACCAATGCTCGAATGACGGCTGTTGTTGTAGGAGAACTCCGCTAAGGGCAAATACGTGTCCCAACTTCCGCCAAAATCCAACACACATGCTCGGAGCATGCCCTCGAGCGTCTGAATCATCCGCTCACTCTGACTGTCAGTCTGTGGGTGGTATGCGGTACTAAAATGCAGCCTCGTACCCAACTCCTCATGGAATTTCTTCCAAAATCTGGAAGTGAAATGCACATCTCGATCTGACACAATCGAGATCGGCACCCCATGTCGCGATACCACATCTCTCACATATATCTCAGCTAACTTCTCCGCAGAAGAACTCTCACTAATGGCGAGAAAGTGAGCGCTCTTTGTCAAACGGTCTACTATCACCCAAATCGCATCGACACCCCTCGCCGTTCTCGGCAATTTGGTGATAAAATCCATGGATATCTGCTCCCATTTCCACTCTGGGACTTCCAGTGGCTGCAACTTACCATGCGGTCTCTAATGTTCGGCCTTAAACCTACGACATGTTAGGCACCTCTCAACAAACCACGCTACATCTCTCTTCATACAGGGCCACCAGTACTCCCTTTTAAGATCCAGAAACATCTTAGTGGCCCCAGGATGGATCGAGAATCTCGATCTATTCGCCTCCTCCATCAAGATGGTACACATTCCTCCAACAAACGGAACCCAAATCCGACCCTGGAAGGTCATAAGCCCTCTGCTATCGGTCACGAACTCTGACACCTGTCCGATAACTCGCTCTCTCTTACGGTTCTCCGGTCTTACTGCCTCAGCCTGAGCCCCTCTGATGGTGTCCAACACCGGAGTCATCACCGTCAATCTCATACAAATATCCTGAATTGGGGCGCTCTCTGCCCTACGACTCAGGGCGTCGGCTACCACATTAGCCTTGCCCGGTTGGTACAGGATCTCGCAGTCATAATCCTTTACTACATCCAACCATCTCCTCTGACGCATGTTCAGGTTTGGCTGATCCATCAAATACTTCAAACTCTTGTGGTCCGTGTATATCGTACACCGAACCCCATACAGATAATGGCGCCAAATCTTGAGGGCGAACACCCCAGCCCCCAACTCTAGATCGTGGGTGGGATACCTTGCCTCATGGGGCTTCAGCTGCCTCGATGCGTATGCGATCACATGCCCCCTCTGCATCAACACCGCGCCCAACCTAGATATTGATGCGTCACAATACACCACGAAGTCCTCCATTCCCTCTGGAAGAGCCAACACCGGGGCTTCGCACAATCTCTGGCGGAGAGTCTCAAATGAGGCCTGCTGCTCTGGGCCCCAGCTGAATACCACACCCTTCCGGGTCAACCTGGTGAGAGGAACAACAATCTTGGAGAAATCCCTGATGAACCTCCGATAATAGCCGGCCAACCCTAGAAAACTCCTGATCTCGGAAGGAGATTTCGGCACCTCCCAACTCAACACCGCCTCGATCTTGGCCGGATCGACCAAAATCCCCTTTTAGTTAACGAGGTGACCAAGGAACTGCACCTCTCGTAACCAAAAATCGCACTTGGAGAATTTGGCATAAAGCCTCTCCGATCTCAGCACATTGAGGATTTCTCGCAAATGCTCCTCATGCTGCTCCTTGGATCTCGAATATACCAAAATGTCGTCAATGAACACAATCACTGATCGATCCAGCATCGGTCTGCATACCCTGTTCATGAGATCCATGAACGCTGCAGGCGCATTGGTGAGCCCGAATGGCATCACCACGAACTCGTAATGCCCATAACGAGTCCTGAACGCAGTCTTCTGGATATCCTCCTCGCGCACCCTCATCTGATGATACCCAGATCTCAGATCAATCTTGGAAAACCAAGATGCTCCCTGCAGCTGATCGAACAAATCATCGATCCTCGACGAAGGATAACGGTTCTTGACAGTTAACTTGTTCAGCTCTGGATAATCTATGCACATTCGGTGTTAACCATCCTTTTTCTTCACAAAGAGGATCGGTGCTCCCCACGGCGAGCTGCTCGGCTGTATAAACCCCTTCCCCAGCAGCTCCTGAAGCTGCGAGGATAACTCCTGCATCTCTGGAGGTGCAAGGTGATAGGGTGCCTTGGCAATATGTGCTGCCCATGGAATCAAATCAATGCGAAATTCAACCTGCCTCTCGGGAGGCACACCCGGTAACTCCTCGAGAAAGACATCCGGGAATTCACGCACTATTGGAACCTCCTCAACCGTACTCGGTCACTCTGCACCAACTCTTGTATCCATCACATACGCTACAAAACCACTACAACCTTGCTGTAGACTCTGCCTCGCTCTAGCAGCCGAACAAAATGCTGAATCGGGACGGGTACCCTCGCCGTACACCGTAAGAACTCCCCCACTTGGGTCTCGAATAGTCACCAGCTGCCGCTCGCAATCGATAACGACTCCAAATCTGCTGAACCAATCCATGCCTACGATGACACAGACATCCCCCATCGTAATCGGGACCAAATCAATAGGAAACTCTACACCGAAGATCTCGAGTACACATCCTCGAATCACCTCCGTGGCATACACTTCTCTCTCGTCGGCGATGGAGACTCTCAGAGGTCGACTCAACGCCTCTCAACTAATACTGATGTGCTGACTAAAAGCCAACGATATAAAAGATCGACTCGCACCCGAGTCAGATAACACCAAAGCAGGTACAGAACTTACAAGAAAAGTACCTACGCATATCATAATATAAGCACAAAAATCTCAAACATTAAAATAAATACATGAAAGAATACATACCAGCACATCGGGCACTGCACGGACCTCTTCTACAGTCAACTGGAAGGCTCTCCCCTGAGCCTTCGGCGTCTCGGTCTTCACCAGCCGACTATCAGAAGCTCTAATAGCAGCAGGGGCAGACCCCTGAGAAGCTCCCTGTGCTGACCCTCGCAGCAGCGGACACTCGGCCTTCTGGTGTCCGGTCTGGTTGCAGTGGAAACACACTGCAAACCCCTTGGGGCAGTCCTTGGCGATATGCCCCTCCTTGCCCCACTTGTAGCAAGATCCAACTCTACAAACTCCATCATGACCCTTGCCGCACTTTCCACAAGTACGGCCCTTCTGTCTCCCTGCTCTGGGATCAGCGGGCTTGGCCCGCTTGGCTGTCGGCTGGGACTATGCCGGTCACCGATCCCTCCCCTGAGACTCCGCCTCCTCCCTAGCCTTAGTCTCTAGCTCTATATTCCTCTTCCGGGTATTTTCCTGAAGCTCGGCAAATGCCCGGTACGAGGAGTTCGCCACGAACTCCCGAATATCTCTCCTCAAAATACTCAAATAACGGCTCATACGTGCCTGCTCAGAAGACACGTGCTCAAGGCAGAACATCGCCCTCTCATGAAACATCCTGGTAATAAGCGTAACAGACTCCGTACCCTGCTTGAGGGTCAAAAACTCCTGTGCCAACCGATCCCATTCCACCGGGGGAACGTACTTATCACGAAACATGGAGGTGAACCTCTCCCAGGTCACCGCAGCAAGCTCTGCTCGAGAATAGTGTGCTGTCGTGAACTTCCACCAGTCCTTCGCCCCCAAGCGAAGCTGGTTCAGCACAAACCGAACCCTCAAGTGCTCCGGGCACGAGCATGTATAGAAATACCCCTCAATGTCAGATACCCATCTCATTCCTGCAATTGGATCTTGCGTCCCATCAAACTCTGGTGGCTTCGTGTTGCTGAACTCCCTAAACAACAACGAGTCACCCCCCTGCAGCCTAGCAGCAGCGACGGCTGCGGTGGCCGCTGCAACTGCAGCCTCAGAAAGAGCGGCATAACGCTCGTCAAAAGTCTTAATCAGCGTGGTCTTGATAGACCCGAACATCTCTGGTATCCCTGCCCTGATGGCCGCAACCACCTCCTCATGGATGATCCGGCGGATCTCCTCATCACTAGTCTCGCTGCTCTCTGGCGCATGACGTGTCCTCACAATGATCTAACTCTGAAATACAACATACGATATATTAGAAACTCACTCGAGCATACTCGCACTCGATAACTCATCCCTCCTTGATCCCTGGCATCCCGAAGATTCTTACTTAAACTGTACACCGTCCCGGTGTTTTCAGTAGTACGGGCCCAATACTACCGTCCACACCGCGTCAGTATACACCCCAAGTCCTCCTCCTAGGATCCCAAGTCCCTAGTACTCTATTATGCATAATCCATTCTCTAACAGATCTCTCATAAGCTCCTCACTGCTACCTACTCACTCTCAGGCATCTCATAGCAGCTTACCTCCCCCTAGGCTAAGGCATCACAAATCAGGCCACTCTAGTCCTAATAGGAATACCTAGCCCACTCTAGCACGAGAATACATCATATCAATATCATAAGCATATAACATAAAGGTATTTTGGGAAATCACCGTTCAGGCGCTGACTGATAGTACACACGACTCTGCTCTGCGTTTTCCAAAAAAAATCTTTTACTCCTTTTTTTGATAACTTGGTTCTCTTTTGAAAATATTTCTCAAATCCTCAGTTTGAGTTCAAATACGCCCGAAGGTGTACTCGAATCCCTCAAACCAAGGCTCTGATACCAACTTGTAACACTATAAATATCAAAACAATTTTTCGCATTTTATAAAAACATATTTCATTCATTACTCATAAAAACATCATTGTCTAAAACTCAATTCATAACATATATCAATCCCAAGATCTCATAGCATAAAAATCCCGTGTGTGTACTGATCAAGCCGGCACCTTCCCGCGATCCTCACTAGTACCTGAAACACATAACACATAACATTGTAAGCACGAAGCTTAGTGAGTTCCCCAAAATACCATATATAACACATATTAGCCACTCGAGGCTATAACTCTGTGGGTCCGTGCACCTAAACTCTATGAACCCTCAGGTTCTATCACTGTGAACCTTCCGGTTCTAACTCTGTAACATGCACAGCATAAATCACATAGAATAACGCAGTGCAACACATAACACATATATAGCATACACCACTGTAGCACATAACTCTGATTACCTACTCAAGGTAAAGTATAGTGAGAAGACTCACCTCAAACTCTCGTAAATCCCTGACTCGGTAGAAGTATTGCCTAGCCTCCGCCTATTCACACAAAGTAAATATCCTCATAAATATAACACTTGAGGCTAGACTCGACCCTCTATTGTCACCCTCAGAAGGGTAAAAGACTATTTTACCCCCCTCATGACTCAAGGACTCCATTGTTGACCAAACCCTAAAAGTCAACAAAATTCAATGGTCAAACTTTGACCCAACTCGCCAAGTGCACTCCGGTGACTCGGCGAGTACACACATGACTCCTAACTCTTTGTCCCGCTTGGCATGTCGAGTCCCTCCCTAAACTCGACGAGTCACCTCGGGCATGAATCGTGGGGCCACCCCGACTCAACTCACCGAGTTTCAAGAACAACTCGGCGAGTACAGCCTTGTACTTCAGTCCTCTAATCCCCTTCTGACTCACTGAGTCATCCCCCAACTCGGCAGCCCACTCACTAAATGATTAATGGGCAACCTTCATACTAATCGCCGAGTCTGTTCCTGGGACTCGGCGAGTTCATGCCATGCACACTCTCAAAACAACTTCTGAGGTCAGATCCGTCCCATACAATCCTAGATCTGGCCTCCCCAAGCATGATAATCATGTAAAGCTAACATCTTGGTGCTCATGCAAAGGCTTAAAGGCCTTATTTGAAGATATGACCACTAAAATGACATCCAAAGCTCATAACCCCCATTAATACTCATAAAGCTCAAGAGAAAAGGGTCTCTGGACCTCTTTGGGTCCAGATCTACAACACCAACACGAGAAGGGACCAATTACTCAACAACCTTCCTCTAAAAGGGGCTAAAAAGCCCTAACTCTAGGAATTACACCAAAAACTGAAGAAGGTTTGAATGAATACCTCAAAATGAAGTCTCTGAGCCCTGGAGTCACTGGATTAGCACCCTCTTCAGCCTCCTCTTGCCTTGGTCCTCTTTTATTTGCTAAAACACCAACAAGAGATCAAGAAATGGCTCCTTTCCTCTCACAATCGCTCTAGCTCACTTAGGGTTTCTCCCTGGGGTCTAGTAGCCGCAAATGAAGGCCATAAGGCCCCTTAAATAGGCCCCAAACCCGAGGGATTAGGGTTTCATTAAACATCATGGACTCGCCGAGTCCTCGGGGCGACTCGCCGAGTCCATCCATCCACCCGGATAATGATTCGCGTCTCTACTCGGCGAGTCTACGCACCAACTCGCCGAGTTCTTCCACAAAACTTGAAATACAACAAATAAATATAATACCTGAAATTCCGGATGTTACACAAAAGTTCAAGATTGGCCTCTCCTTCCTCACAAATGCTCTAGATCTCTTTACGGTTTCTCTTTGGGGTATGGTGGCCGCAAATGACGGCCATAAGGCCCTAAATAGGTCTCAAACCCTGGAAATTAGGGTTTCATTAAACAGCATGGACTCGCCAAGTCCACTCATGAACTCGCCGAGTCCAGCTGTGAACTCGCGTACAAATCCGCGACCATACTCGGCGAGTCTAGACGCCAAATCGCCGAGTCTCCCCTCAACACCCAAAATAAAAGAGCAAAACATCATACCTGGGAATCCGGGTGTTACAATTCTCCCCCACTAGAATCAGACTGTGCCCTCGAAGTCTCACTCTGCAAACAACTTCGGATGTTGCTCCCGCATCTCACGTTCCGGTTCCCAAGTCAACTCTGACCCTTTCCGATGCTGCCACTGGACCTGCACCAGTGGCACTTCCTTGTTCCTCAAAACCTTTATTTTCCGATCCCTGATCGCCATCGGTCTCTCAGCATAATTCAGGCTTGCATCCACCTGAATATCTTCTAATGGCACCACTGCCGACTCGTCAGCTATACACTTTCGCAACTGCGACACGTGGAAAGTGTCATGAATCTGACCCAACTCGACTGGTAACTCCAAACGATAGGCTACCCTGCCTACCCTCGCGATCACCCTGAAAGGACCAATATATCGGGGCCCTAACTTGCCCCTCTTCCTAAATCGGATCACTCCTTTCCAAGGAGAGACCTTCAGGAGCACGAAGTCGCTGACCTGAAACTCGAGCTCAGACCGGTGACTGTCCGCATAACTCTTCTGACGACTCTGAGCGGTCAACAACCCCTGCCTGACCTGCTGGATCTGCTCTGTCATCTGAAGCACAATCTCGGTGCTTCCCATCACACGCTGCCCTACTTCTCCCCAGCAAATAGGGGTTCGACACCTCCTTCCATACAACAGCTCAAAGGGCGGCATACCAATGCTCGAATGATGACTGTTGTTATAAGAAAACTCCGCCAAGGGCAAATACATGTCCCAACTCCCGCCGAAATCCAACACACATGCCCGGAGCATGTCCTCAAGTGTCTGAATCGTCCGCTCACTCTGCCCGTCAGTCTGTGGGTGGTATACGGTACTAAAATGCAGTTTCGTACCCAATTCCTCATGAAACTTCTTCCAGAATCTGGAAGTGAAACGTACATCTCGATCCTAGACGATCAAGATCGGCACTCCATGCCGCGATACCACCTCTCTCACGTACATCTCTGCCAACTTCTCCGCGGAAGAGCTCTCACTGATGGCCAGGAAGTGAGCACTCTTCGTCAATCTGTCCACAATCACCCAAATTGCATCGACACCCCTCGCGGTTCTTGGAAATTTGGTGATGAAATCCATGGTAATCTGTTCCCATTTCCATTCGGGAATCTCTAACGGCTGCAGCTTACCATGTGGACGCTGGTGCTTGGCCTTCACCTTGCGACAGGTCAAGCACCTCTCTACAAACCATGCAACATCCCTCTTCATACAGGGCCACCAATAATCCTTTTTCAGGTCCAAATACATCTTAGTGGCCCCGGGATGGATCGAGAATTTCGATCGATGAGCCTCTTCCAACAAAATGGTACGCGTCCCGCCCACAGACGGTACCCAAATCCGGCCCTGAATGTCATAAACCCCCAACTATCGGTAACAAATTCCGATACCAGCCCGATAACTCGCTCCTTCTTCTGGCTCTCTGGCTTCACAGCCTCAGCCTGGGCCCCACGAATAGCATCCAACACCGGGGTCATCACTGACAATCTCAAACAAACATCTCGAATTGGGGCGCCCTCCGCCCTACGGCTCAATGCATCGGCTGCCACATTAGCCTTGCCCGGGTGGTACAGGATCTCACAATCATAATTGTTGACCACGTCCAACCACCTCATGTGGCGCATATTCAGGTTGGGCTGATCCATCAAATACTTCAAGCTCTTGTGGTCCGTGTATATCGTACACCGAACCCCATACAGATAATGTCGCCAGATCTTGAGAGCTGATGTGCACAAAAGTACTCACTAATTTTAATATTTATAACCTAACAAACTTAACTATCTATGCACTTATATGCAGTGTACCTAGTCAGATTACAGTATAGCTTGGGTAAGTCGGGTGTCGATCACAGGGAGCGGTGTTCTAATTAATTTACTTACTATTAAATTAACCTAATTATTAATAAGTTTAAAAGGGGGTTTTATCTGATTTTACAAGATCAGATGAACTTAAATCAAATTCAATAAGTAAAAGCACACTCTTGTTTAGTTTGAATCCACTTCTTCCTTATGGCTAGCTAATGATTACGGATTATTAAGTTGGTTTTTAGTTGTATTAGTAATTTAGTTCTAACTTTACCAATAATTAACTAATTCATGTCAAACCATGTATGTTCACACATAATTAAACACATAACTAATTATGAATGTAAATATGCTATGTAAGGTTTGTTGTATAAACGCAATTATAGTCACAATACACGTTCTCTAGCACAGCTAAGCTTATTTACTCTAGTTACTAACTAAGATTGGTCAATCCTAGCTCTAACAATTCAATGTTCACTAAATCATTAGGTAAACAAGTTCATGTAGTTAATGGTCACTAAGATACACAGAACATGCAATCAAGCAATTAGAGAAACAAACAATAGCATGCTAGGTTATACAAATCAAACACAAGCAATTTTTACCAACTAAACTTAATCCATAAACATTGAACTATTCAAAAGTTTGAAGCTTCATCTAGCTAAACAAGAGTAGCTAGATTTAGCTGCTCATCCTAGCAACTAATAAACCAACACAACTTAAAGTAATAAAAGACATGTTCTTAATTAACTAAAATATAAACCTTTATTCTTTTTGGTGTTGAAAACCTTCTTCCATAACCCTTCTTTCGCCCTGAATCGTCTCCTGGAACTCTTTCCTTCACCCAAAAGGTTCTCCTTTTCGTAATAATCAGGAGCACTTAAATAATCTTCAAAAACCCGTGCCACGTCGTGGCTATCCATGCCACGTCGTGGGCTTCAAGCTATCCGTACCGTACAAGGAATCCTCCGAATCGCGATGTTTATCTTCTAGAACCCTCATGCCATGTTGTGGCCGACTTCGCCACGTCGTGAATTCAGTATCTATCGTGGATTTATTCTTTTCTTGTCTTTCAAGTCTCCCATGTTCTCCATATTGTCACTTTTGGTCCCTCTCTTCGAAAATCCTTTTAATTGACTGAAAATAACAATTTAAAGTCATAAGTACTATTACTCTAAACATATTATCAACTTATTAATAAAAATGTACTTAAATATTGCCTAAAAATAGGTATAAATATGGCAATATCAAGAGCGAACACTACCGCTCCCAACTCCAAATCATGAGTGGGGTATCTCGACTTATGAGGCTTAAGCTGCCTCGATGCATATGCAATCACATGCCCCCTCTGCATAAGCACCGCTCCTAATCTGGATATCGATGCATCACAATATACCACAAAATCTTCCATCCCTTCCGGAATGGCTAACACCGGGGCCTCGTATAATTTCTGGCGAAGTGTCTCGAACGAGGTCTGCTGCTCCGGACCCCAAGAAAACGCAACACCCTTCCGGTTCAACTTGGTGAGTGGCACGGCGATATTGGAGAAATCCTTAATAAACCTCCGATAATAGCCGGCCAAACTCAGAAAACTCCTGATCTCGGTGTGTGACCTCAGCACCTCCCATCTCATGACCGCCTCAATATTGGCCGGATCGACCAATATCCCATTCTGTTAACGAGGTGTCCCAGAAACTGAACCTCTCGTAGCCAGAACTCACATTTGGAGAACTTGGCATAAAGTCTCTCCGATCTCAGAACTCCAAGGATCTCCCTCAAATACTCCTCATGCTGCTCTCTGGATCTCGAATACACTAAAATGTCGTCGATGAACATGATCACTGAGCGATCCAACATCGGTCTGCACACCCTGTTCATGAGATCCATGAACACCGCCGGTGCGTTGGTGAGTCCAAAAGACATCACCACGAACTCGTAATGCCCATAACGAGTCCGGAATGCTGTCTTCTGGACGTCCTCCTCCCGCACCCTCACCTGATGATGCCCAGACCTCAAATCGATCTTGGAGAACCAATATGCTCCCTGCAACTAATCAAACAAATCATCGATCCTCGGCAATGGGTAACGGTTCTTGACCGTTAGCTTATTCAGTTCACGATAATCAATGCACATCCGGAGCGAGCCATCCTTCTTCTTGACAAAAAGGCTAGTGCCCCCATGGTGAACTGCTCGGCCTAATAAACCCCTTCCCAGCAGCTCCTGAAGCTGCGAGGATAACTCTTGCATCTTTGGAGGCGCAAGGCGATAAGGCGCCTTGGCGATAGGCGCAGCTCCTGGAACCAACTCAATACCGAACTCTACCTGCCTCTCTGGAGGCACACCCGACAATTCCTTTGGAAACACATCCGTAATTGTTTCCATCACATCCGGAATTGTTTCCGACAATTCCTCTGGAAACACATCCGGAACCTCATTAACCGACATCGGTCTCTCTGAAACAACCCTCGCATCCATCACATATGCCATAAATCCTCTACAGCCATGTTGTAGACTCTATCTCGCTCTGGCGGCCGAACAAAATGCTGACCCCACACGTGTACCCTCGTCGTGCACTGTAAGAACTCCCCCACTAGGGTCTCGAATCGTCACCAACTGATGCTCGCAGTCTATCACAGCTCCATATCGGCTCAACCAATCCATACCCACTATAACACACACGTCCCCCATCGCGATCGAAATCAGATCTATCGGGAACTCCACACCGAAGATTTCAAGGACACATCCTCGAATCACATCCGAAGCATACACTGCTCGCTCATCAGCTATGGAAACTCGCAGAGGCCGATCTAACGCCTCTCGACGGAAACTAATATGCTGACTAAATGCTATGGAAACAAACGACCGACTCGCACCCGAGTCAAATAATACCAATGCAGGTACAAAACTCACAAGAAAAGTACCTACACATATCATCATATAAGCATAAAAAATCAACTCAAATAAAAGATGAAAAGAGAATACATACCAGCCACAACATCGGGCGCCACACGGACCTCCTCCGCGGTCAACTGAAATGCCCTCCCATGAGCCTTCGGGGCCTCGACCTTCACTGGTTGAACCTCGGTAGTCCTAGCAGCAGGCACAGATCCCTGTGCTAATCCCTGAAGAAGCTGCGGGCACTCGGCCTTCCGATGGCCGGTCTGGTTGCAATGAAAGCAAACCGAGAATCCCTTGGGGCAATCCCTCGCGATATGCCCTTCCTTCCCACACTTGTAGCATACCCCAGCCCTGCACGACCCCTCGTGACTCTTACCGCACTTCCCACAAGTGCGGACCTTCGCACCTCCAGACCTCGAATCAGCGGGTCTAGCCCGCTTGGCTGTCGGCTGAGACTGAGCCGGCCGCCGATCCATCCTCTGAGACTCGGCCTCCTCCTTGGCCTGAGTCTCCAACTCGATCTCCCTCTTCCGAGCATTTTCTTGGAGCTCAGAAAATGTCCGGTAAGTCGATTTCGCCACGAACTCCCGAATATCTCTCCTCAGCACACTCAGATAACGGCTCATACGAGCCTGCTCAGACGAAACCTGCTCAGGGCAAAACATCTCCCTCTCATGAAACTTCCTGGTGATGACTGCCACAGAATCAGTACCCTGCTTGAGGGTCAAGAACTCCTGAATCAACCGTTCCCTCTCCACCGGGGGAACATACTCCTCTCTGAACATAGTGGTGAACCTCTCCCAGGTCACCTCAGAAATCTCAGCCAAAGTGAAGTTCGCCGTCACGAACTTCCACTAATCCTTCGCTCCCAGGCGGAGCTGGTTCAAGGTGAACCGAACCCTAAAGTGCTCTGGACAAGAGAACGTATAGAAACATCCCTCGATGTCAGATATCTACCTCATAGCGGCAATCGGGTCCTGCATCCCGTCGAACTCTGGTGGCTTCGTGTTGTTGAACTCCCGGAACAACAACGAGTCACCTCCCTGAGGTCTGGCAGTAGCAACAGCAGCAGTAGCGGCATCCGCAACAGCCTCAATCAATGCTGCGTACCGCTCATCAAAAGTCTCAATCAACGTGGTCTTGATGTCCCCAAACATCTCGGGAATCTCAGCCCGGATGGCAGCAGCAACCTCCTCATGAATCAATCAACGGATCTCCTCATCGCTGACACCACTGCTCCCAGGTGTGTGTCGAGTCCCAACCATGATGCTTCTAAAACACAACAAAAGTTATCAGAGACTCGATCGAGCATACACATACTCGATGACGCAACCCTACTTGTCCTCCGTTTTCCAAAAGATTCTTACTTAGAATGCCCACTGATCTGGTGTCTCCAATAGTACGGGCCCAATACTACTGACCACACCACATCAGTATTCACTCCAATTCCTCCTCCTTGGATCTTAGATTACAAGTACTCTACTCTCAAAGCATCTCAGCAGCAGAAATCTCCTAGGCTAAGGCATCACAAATCATGCCACTCTAGTCCTAATATGTATACATAGCCCACTCTAGCATGCATAACATAGCATATCTCATAACACATAATGTAAGGGTACTTTTGGGGATTCACCGTTCGGGCGTTGGCTGATCGTACACATGACTCTGCTCTGTTTGTCTCAAAACTCTTTTTACTCTTTTCAAAAAAAAATTTACTTCATTGGCAAATTTTTTCTCAAATCCTCAGTTTGAGTTCAGATACGCCCGAAGATGCATCCGAATCCCTCAAACCAAGGCTCTGATACCAACTTGTAACAACGTGAAGTTTCAAAATAATTTTTCATTTTTAAAACATTCATTCATTCATAAATAATGTCAAACACATTGTATCAAATGATATTATCACAAAACATTTCCCCAGAATCTCTACAAAACTCTAATGCGTGTGTGTACGAATCATGCTGGCGCCTTCCCGCGCTCATCACTAGTACCTGAAACACATAACACAACAACTGTGAGCATAAATGCTTAGTGAGTTCCCCAAAATACCACATACAACACATACACCACTCGAGGATATAATACGACCCTCCGGTCGATGTGTCTCAGCGGGACCCTCCAGTCCCGTAGCTCGTTGGACCCTTGGGTCCGGTCATAGCTCGTTGGACCCTCCGGTCCGGTCTATATCATCATACAACATACAAATATCACATAGCACATAATCTCATACATAACACATAAGACCCTATGGTCATCGCATAGTACCACTCTAGGTAACGTATAGTGAGAAGACTCACCTCGATGTCTCGGTAAGTATCTGACTCGGAAGAAGTATGATCTAGCCTCCGCCTAATCACATAAAGTAATACTCTCATAAATACAACTTTACTCAACCCTAAAAGTCAACAAGGTCAACGGTCAAACTTGACCCAACTCGGCGAGTGCACAAGGGCGACTCGGCGAGTCTACACGTGTCCACTGACTCTCTTAGACCCTCTCTTGGCACGTCGAGTACTTCCGTGGACTCGACGGGTTCCACCTGGCATGAATCGCGGGGCCACCCCGACTCAACTCGCCGAATCCCAAGAACAACTCGGCGAGTTCCAACTTGAACTCAGACCCGTGACGCCCTGACTCACCGAGTCATTCCCACAACTCGACAAGTCCACCACTAAGTGATTAACGGGCAACCTTCATAATACTCGCCGAGTCTGTTCTTCGGACTTGACGAGTTCATGCCATGCACAAACTCAAAACGACTTCTGAGGTCAGATCTGTTCCATACAATTATAGATCTAGCCTCCCCAAGCATGATAATCACGTAAAGTTCAGACCTTGACACACATATAACATAGAAATGGTCCAAAATGGTGATTTAGCCCCAAAAATAACATTCCAAGCTCATGAATTCCAAAATGACTCATAAAGCTCCAAGGGTTAAGGTCTCTGGACCTCTTTGGGTCCAGATCCAGAACACAAACTCGAGAAGGGACCAAATACAACACTTAGTCAACCTCTAAAAGGGTTAGGAAAACCCTAACACTAAGAATCAACACCAAAACTGAAGAAGGTCCGAGAATAATACCTCAATGCAATCTCTATGAGCTTAAACCCACCAAAATCGCACCTCCTTCAGCCTCCTCTTGCCTTGAACACTTCCTTCTTGCAAAATCACCCACAAAAGTTCAAGATTGGCCTCTCCTTCCTCACAAACGCTCTAGATCTCTTTAGGGTTTCTCTCTGGGGTTTGGTGGCCGCAAATGACGGCCATAAGGCCCTTTAAATAGGTCTCAAACCCTGGAAATTAGGGTTTCATTAAACAGCGTGGACTCGCCGAGTCCACTCATGAACTCGCCGAGTCCAGTTGTGAACTCGCGTACAAATCCACGACCATACTCGGCGAGTCTAGACGCCAACTCGCTGAGTCTCCCCTCAACACCCAAAATAAAAGAGCAAAACATCATACCTGGGAATCCGGGTGTTACACATAGACAACTGTTTGGTGGCAGATGTAGTGGACGTATCATGTGCATGTGGAATTTATGGGATGGTGGGAGTTGTTGTGGTGTCATGATCTGAAGATAATAATTGTGTAGGGTAGTTGGAAACATAAGGAGTAGAAGTGGTGGGGTCAGACAGTGGTGGTGATGGCAGGGAAAACTGTTGGATTTAGACATCTGTACCCATGACGTTCTGTGCTATAATAAAAAAACACAAGGAGTAGAAATAATTCCACTTCGTGTTTATTGTAGGGTCGTAAATGTGGAAAGCACAAACGGCCAAACACACATAAGAATGAAAAATATGGTTCATGGGACAAAGCATGTTCAAGTGGTGAGATATTTGAAGAGGTATGATAGGGCATGCGATTTATGATATAAACATTTGTGTCATAGGCAAAATGCCATAATCGTTAGGGTACCCCAGATTGAGCAAGTAAGGTGAGACCCGTTTCTACCACATGTCAATGATGACATTCTACAAAGTCATTTTTCTCACTTGTATGTAGACATGAACGTCAATGAATAACACCAAGTGGAGAAAAGAAATTTGGAAGGGCTCGAAATTCTCCACCCCAATCCATTTGAACGAATGTCGTTCAACCATTACAAGAAAATGTTTGAAGGTGGCAAAGACATCTGTTTTTTTTTGTATCAAAGGAAACAACCACATATAATGAGTAAAGTGATCGACACATAATAGAAAGTAATTATGACCATCAGAAGAAGGAATGGACGCTAGCCCTTATACATCACAAAAGACCAAATCCAAAATACGATTACTCTTAAAATTCGACAATGGTAGAGAAAGTTTTGATGATTCCCATATGTGGCACACACTACATGGAGAAGACACATGTTTATTCAAAACAGGAAGAGAATATTTAGATAAAATATAGTTCAAAAGTTGCAGGTGAGGATGACCAAGCCGTTGATGCCATGTGTGAGCAGGAGCACGAACGATGGTAAAAATACTTTTGGAAATCAGTTGAAATGACAAACAACAAAATGAGTAGATCGCTTGTTCACTTGGCCCCGTGAGGAGGGTACTGTGGGAAATCTCGTCCTTCACCACAAAGAAAGTATCATGAAATTCAAAGAAAACATTATTATCATGACAAAATTGTTGCATAGAAAGAAGATTACATTTAATTTGAGGAACATGAAGAATATTTGTGTAACATCTTGATGTTGAGGTATTTCCATTTTTAATCCTAAGTATGAGAATTAATTGCATTTTAGCCCTCGTGTAACGTCCCAAAAATTCATAGTAAAATTTTCATTTTTAGAACAATAAACCATACAAACGAGTTGTTCCAAAACCGATCAAAGTAAATATATTATTTAAACATCAAAATAAATATTGAAAATTTTCCAATGTGGAAAACTCTAGTGGATGCAGTGCAGTCACGTTGGGCCCCTCCCTTTCGTACCGGAAGTACCTGAAACCAAAAACGTAAAACCGTAAACACAAAGCTTAGTAAGTTCCCCAAAATACCACATACCATACATATACCTCAACTCAAGGTTGTATTGGATCTATTTCACCCCCGAGTCTATCTCAACTCATATGTCAGCTCAAGGTTGTACCGGGTCTATTTCAACCCCGAGTCTGTTTCAAATCAATCAGTATTTTTCAACCATACGGGTCTATTTCACCCCCACATACATATATCAAAAAGACATACCAGCATACAACAAGAGTCACAAAGAGAACAAGCACATAACATATCCTAGTGGGCCGAAATTGGTGCCTTCGACCCACAGTTACAATGAGGAGACTCACCTCTCAATCGGAAAGATCGTTGAACATGACATTGCTCCGAATATCAGCTCTACCGGTCATCTATTCAATGTAACATGACCAAACTTAACTTATAATCAATGTACCAAAAATACCCTATGTCAAACTCATGGTCAAAGTCAAAGTCAAAGTTAATCGAGTCAATCGGGTTAACTCGGTGAGTACGTTGGACGTGCTCAATAGGTATGCACGTCATACTACACGTTTGACTAGAGTCAAGGGGTTAACCACGTACGCACTACGTACCTTTTGGTACGCCTAGCGTACGTGGTTGCCACCCTTTCTTCCCATTAAGAGCTTAATCCTTAAGCTCTTTCATCCAAAAATCCTGATCTAGCCCTCAAATGATGTTCTCAATCATAAAGTTTCCAACTTTTCGATCTTACATGGCTATTAAGTGCTCAATACCAAATATCCTAACTTCTTAACTCTTTGAGACAACCTAGATCACGCATGGAAGGAAACTAAGGTCCAAGATTACATTTGTATGGTTCCTAATAACTCTATAATGGATAAAGTTTCCAATTTTATCCATTAGAATGGCCCAAACAACCAAGATCTAGTATTTAAGTCTCAAAGGGACCAAAAGTGCATCTTTTTCAACTTAATCCATTAAGTCCAAGTCTCCAACCTTTAGATCTGAATCAATATGATGTTTAGATGGATAAAGTTTCCAACTTTATCCATAACAAGGTCACAAACTTTCAAGATCTAAAATTTATGCACTAAAGTGACTAAAAGCTCATAACACCCAAAACTAGCTATATCTAACAAATGCATCATCAAGATTCAAGCTTTATACCTCAAGAAGAAAGATCAAGGTGAACAAAGTCTGGATCTACAAGCCCCAATGCAACCAACACTTCTCCAAAGAGCTCCTTCTTCTATAAGGTGCACTAAGAACACTCCAAAGCACTCAAGATCACCTTCTTTTGCTCAAAAGGCTCAAACTAGGGTTAGTGTTTTCAAGGGAGGGTGTTGGAGAGGTGGAGCCTAATAATGGAATGGCTTTGGGGAGTTAAGAATCTTAAATGGGGATCAAACCAAGAAAATAGGGTTTGAGCACTGATCGCATACGCCCAACATACCAGGGATGCCCTATTACGCCCAACGTACTAGACTAAGTCAAAAAACCTTCCTAACTTCTAATGATCATAACTTCTTCGTTCCAACTCCGTTTTTGACGATCTTTATATCCACAGAAAGGTATTGAGGAGCTCTACAAGCCCATCTAATTACTTTTGACTTAAAACACATCGAACTAAAATCCTTACTTCATAAAAGAAGTCTGAAACACTACTTTCCCATTTTACCCTTTGACTCCAAGGCATAAACCAAACTTTTGGTTCACATAGCTACATTACCTACATCCAAATGGGCCTAAGCCTCTCTTCCCCCATATGACGAAGCCTGATACTTTATCTTAAGATCACGACCCCAAATGGTGAAACGACTCGAAACAAGGTATTACAAAATTGACCCAAAAAAGTGAAAAGTTTGAATGTTTTGAATAATAAGAGAAGATTTTTACAAAAAATTAAGTAGTTGCTCTACGAAGGATCCGTCCTAGTCCTTCTGGAAGGAACTCGAGATTCTATAGTTTGTTACGAAATGTCTTGAAGATACAGAGACATTATTATTGTTCGGGGTAAAACTCCAAACCTTTACAAATCACAAGAGCTTGAAACATGTTTTTGATAAAAATAATTTAAGGAAATTGAGTAATCTAACCATAATATAATGTGTAGTTGAAAAAAATTGTTTTTGACAAAAACAACAACCAAGTTCGGAATTCGGGAGAGAGGAAAAAATATTTTTTCCTACACAAAAGTACATCTCGGATCGATAATCCAGACTGAAATTGACTCAACTTTAATCGAGCCGAGCTCGAGCTTGAGCTACTCGAGTACTTTATCGAGCCGAGCTCGAGTACAAAAATACTCAACTCGTAAGGCTCGTGAGCTTAGTCGAGCTTAGTGTAATTTAAATATATGTCATTTCTTTATAATTGTTCATTTATAACATATATATATATATATATATATATATATATATATATATATATATATATATATATATGTGATTTCTTTATAATTATTCATTATGACATATATTGTTGATGTTATATTGATATTAAGTGATTAATAGTGGTTTTTTTTGGTAGTTTGGACTAGGGGTGTCGATCGGGTAAAATTTTCGGGTTTCGGGTAAAACGAGTCGGGTAGAGCGGATATTTTCTTAAAAAAAATAATACTCGATACCCGACCTATATTGTAATTCGGGTTATGGGTATTCGGGTTTTAGGTCGGGTCGGGTAATTATCGGGTATACCCAAAAATGTTATTTTATTTTTTTATTTTTTTATTTTTGCATTTCGGTTAGTTTAATAAAAAAATTGGGTAGCAAATTCCGTTTCAAGTTAAAGAAGCCAAAGGTATGTGAGTATTTTGAGGAGCATACGCATGTCATTCTAGTCTATTGAATCTCGAGGAAATTAACCCCATGTTTAACACACATATTTTGAATCCAACTAATTTTGGATTATATTGTAATCTCAGCTACATCAATTTATCATGTTTATTATTGGATTAAATAACTCTAATTAGGTTATATTGGATTCAAAACTAGAATCTGTTGCACCACTTCATTGTTACTTTTGTATAATGTATGTTGATGATGCCTAACTAGTGAGAATATGCATTAGGAGAATTTTCAGCCTATAACGAAGATGGAGGCTGAGAATTGCGTATTTGAGGATCGGAATTCGAAACAAGAAATATTGAGCGCGCCTGTGTTTGTTTGTGTCGATCGTGAAGAAGTGAACGGTTTTAATTTTTTTTTTCAAGCGTGCTTTTGCCTCCTGTTACCAATAGTCGAATACCCTATCTAATATATGAGATATGGGATATACTAATATTTAAATATACTATGTATTATTTTAAAAAACGAATTCGGGTATACCCGAAAATTAATATTTATATCTAAAACCCGACCTATATTATTATCGGGTTAACCTATTACCCGAATATTCATACCCGTTACCCGCTTTACCCGACCGATTCTACCCGAATTCGGAACGGGTTGGGTACATAGAACGGGTTTCGGTTATTTTCGACAGGCCTAGTTTGGACATTTACATGTGGAATCTTTAATATTTCTTACTCAATTTAGTGATTTTGATTTTTTTTATATATTAGTCGAGTTGAGCCGAGCCGAGCTCGAGACTTTCGAGTATTTTACGAGCTCGAGCTCGAGCTTAAAATCAAGGCTCGAACCAAGTTTCGAGCTTGAGTATTTTAGTCGGGCCAAGTTTCGAGCTTGATAGTATTCAGCTCGGTTAGTTTACACCTCTAAAAATATGAATGATTTTGATTTTTTTTTCAAAAAAACTATAAAGAATATTGTCCTCGGAAGTTGATCATTTCCTCAGTTTTTCTTTTTCTTGTTAATTTATTTTCTTTTATCTTTATATGTGATTGATAGGGCAAGATCAAGTAAACGTGTTCTTTCAGACTCACATACTTCGACATTTCCTCCCAAATCGCTCGTCCTTGCAATTCTTTTTCAGTTTGTAAGGTTTGTCGTCGTCCAAGGACCTCATTCAAGAACAATCACAACGAGGTTTATGAAATTTTCACCACAGTGTACTTGATCATGAATCCTCATCATAATTCCAATCAAGATCCAACAATTGCTTCCATACTTCAACAGGTACTCTGCTTCCCTTTCTACTTTTTCTTTTTGAACATATTGTTAACTAGCTGATTACTCCATCGGCTCCCAAAACATAACTGCAATTCGGTTTTCGAACGTATTCTTATGAAATTTTATGTGAAGTTTATCTTTATGGTGAGCTAATTAAATGTATTAAATGATGAACAGGTTAACTCTCTCATTTATCAGCAAACGTACAATGGTAGTGTTGGAGGATTATATCCCAATAACAGGCCAATTGATGCTCCATCTCGTTTCATGAATTTCTCTAATCAGCCCATTCCCTTGCGAAGTCCTACGGATCAATTCCCCAACGGTATTGGTGGATTCAATCCACAGCACAATTACAATCCCTTTCCTCCAAAGCAGTTTAATTCTTCTCAACAACAAGGCCAGTTCTTTGCTAATAACTCCATGAATCATCCTGTATACCACCAAAATGTTGGTAGACCATTGCAATTACAAAACCCCAATTATGCCCAATATCATCCTGGCAATTTTCCGATGTTCCAAATCCATAATAAGAATACAACGAGTCATCAAAATCCTGGATTTCCTGCAAGTCAGCAATTTGGCATGTCTAATTTCAGTGGAAGCTCCTTTGAACATGGTAATCAAGGACAACAGAGATTTCATTCACCATCGATGGATGTCAATTTGTCTAATATGGGTCAGCAGTTACAAGGGAACCAATTTCAACCCAACGCTTCTGGTTCAGTTCAAACACAGAAATCACACAACTTCCATGCTACTCCCAATAATTTACAGGTATCAGTTTTGTTGTTATGTTCAGCTTTTTGGTGTGCAATAATCTATGTATTCTTCATGTTGATACTAAAAAACGGATAGTTTTTGGTGCTTGAAAGATTTTTATATCCTTAGTCTCTTAGCATTTCTAGCTGCCTTACTTGATGTAACAAATGGGATTTTTAGCATCAGGTGGCTTGTGGGTAATCAGTTAACTATTGATGGTATAAGTGAAGAGATAATTTAAGTGAGAATGTCCAAATTTCCATTGTGGGCATTAGCACAAAAGAGTCTTTACATATGGTCTTTGACAACGATAGGAGTTGAAGTTTGTAGCCTGTTGCATATGCATATTTAGCTGTGTTGTTTCGGTTATAGTCTATATCAAAAGTCAAAACTACAAAACCTTAATGATGCCTATTTCGTTTTTGGTAATTTTGCATGTTCTAGAACCACATTTCTCAAGGTGTGGGACCCCAAAGTCACAGTTTCCCCATGAATGACCCTATTCGTCATGGTAATCAAGGACAACAAAGATTTGTTTCACAGCAAGGGAGCTTATATTCACTCCATGCTTCTACTTCAGTCAAAGCACATACTCCTCCTACAATCACAAATTTTAAGGTATCAGTTCTTCTTGTCTTATCTGTAGTCTGTAGTCTTTACTTCTTTCTGGCATACAAAACTCATCAAGTTATTGATGCTAAAAGTTGATTGGCTTTATTGACTTGTAATTAGCTAAGGTCTTTGATTTCTATACCATCTACAAAAGATGAAGTTGATGTTAGAAGAGAATATGAGTCACAAATCTATTTTGTCATACAACTTGTTTATAGAATCTGAAGCTAAATTAGCTGGATTTTGTTGAGATAATCCATAAGTAGTAGAAAACATGATAGATTTTTTTGTGGTAGAGCAATATATTCGCTTTAAATTCAGAATGCTATCAACAAGACAAAAAAGGAACTTTGTCTCAACCCAAGAACTTCACAGGAAATAAAAAGAATCACACTTCATGTAAAGGGTATGTTTTATTCTTAATAAGCTTCATAATCTCTTTTTCATTGTTCACTAAATGAATTATTAATTTGCATAAAGCTCAAGTGTGTGCAGATATAAATCCCAGTTTCAGCATGCAAAACATGTCAAAAATGGAAACATGAATAAAGGTGAACACCTCATAGTTAGTTGATGCACTTCTTTGTTGCATAGAGTTAGTTTTTAATTTTAAGAAAAGGTTAAATGTAAGAAAAAACAATATACTTTTGTTTATTACACCAACATATACTCTTATTTTTTTCTATTACAACATTGTGCATTTGCAATATGAATAAAGATCAACACCTCATAGTTAGTTGATGCACTTCTTTCACTAATCATTATTCGTTTTGATTCTTAAATATCAGAGGGTAAGAGCAATGCTTCAGTAAATTCGCATCCTCGAAATTCCACTAAATTTAAAAAAAAGTAATTTCTTTGCCCTTCAATGTTTAACTTGTAGTTCTTTACTTGTATTTTACCAACTAAATTACAACATGATAAATGAACACACGATTCAATCTAATAAGCTATACATGAATGCATCTTTTCGACTTAATACAGAAAGAACTACTTAATACAACTTGTGTTTTTAATAAGGGTAAACTTGTCATTTATAGAAAAGTATGCTCGTTTAATTACATGGATGAAGAAGTTAAGCAGTGGCGTGAGGATCGTAAGAAAAACTATCCCACAAGTGTGAAAAAATCCAAGGAAGAAAAGACATCCATGTTACATTGTAAGGTACGTTAAATAGCAATGTACTTTTATTTCTTTCTATTTCAATTTATTTTCTTAATTCTTTTGGAAAATCTACTCAATTATATACGAAAACTATCCGGTCACTCTACTCCTGTAAGAGCCTTTACTTTTAATTATTTTTGTTATCACCTTTGAAGTATTTTATATATATGGTTATATATTACTCTTAAGCCTATCTTGCTATAAATTATTTTTACACCTAATCAAAATCCAAGAGTTAGAAATAGAAATTTCGGATTCAAATATTGGATCTTCCTTTTCCCTTGCTCCTTGAAAATAAGATTGTTTCGGTAAATCACATCATTCGCAAACCACTTCTTTTTTGTTGCCTCATAACTCAAATGATTATTTATTATTCAATATTTTCCATTTAATATATATATTGTTTACTATCTGAACGACTTTATTTATTGGTGTTGGATTTTCGGTTGAGCAGCCTCAAATAACAAGTGATAGCGGTCATATACGAATATGTACCTTGAATGTAGGAAGAATGGATGAGAATAAGTTGATGCAACTAACCGATGCATTAAGAAAAAGGAAATTGGACATTGCTTGTATACAAGAGACTAAGTGGAAGGGGGCGGAAACCACCGAATGTAATGGCTATAACTTATGGTATGCCAGTCTCGAGAACACTGTAAATGGTGTAGGAGTCTTGCTATCAAAGAATCTTATAGACAATGTAGTAGAAGTTAGAAGATGTTTTGATAGGATTATATCGATTAAGGTAGTGGTAGAGAAAGAGGTAGTGCACGTTATCTCTGCGTACGCACCACATCCCACATTGGAAGAGTCAAAAAAGATGAGTTTTTGGGAATCATTAGATGATATAGTAAAAGGAATACCTATCAATGAATGTATATTCTTAGGGGGAGACTTCAATGGACATATAGGAAAAGATATAGATGGATATGAGACAGTGCACGGTGGTTTAGGACATGGCACTAGGAACGAAGAGGGACACAGGCTACTAGGGTTTGCAACTGCACACGATTTGGTGGTCTCAAACTCCTTTTTTAAAAAGAATGATGCGCATTTAATTACCTTTCAAAGTGAGGGGAAAAGCACTCAAAATGACTACCTTCTTTTGCGAAAACGACACCTTAGCGCGTGCATAGATTGCAAGGTGTTACCGGGGGAGATCAGCATTTCGAAACACAGACTGTTGATCATGGACTTATACATGAGCATGATAAAGCGCATTGCAAGAGAGGTTGTTGTAAATGTGTACTCATTTATAGCAGTGAAAATTGCTTTGTATTTGAATGATATTGCTATAATTGGGTAGATTTTTCAAAGTATAATGTTATAATATGGGAAAATCAAAGTAGGATGCTATAATAAATAATCAATAGAAGTACATTGCTATTTCTTCCATTTCCCAAGCATGCCAACATTTTCTCAAGGCTAAATGTAAGAAATAGCAATGTACTTTCATTTATTTGTGTATTATGTCATCCTGCTTCCATTTCATTTTACTATAACATTATACTTTGAATTTCTTTTCTTATTAAAGCATTGTATGTTGAGAAATCTATCACATTTTACAATCAAATGAGAAACTAAAATATGCTTTTATTTTGTAGGAAATGAAGGAATTACATGCAAAACAAGCTCAATTGGCTTGTGAAGCTGCCGATCTATTTATTCCTGTATGAGCCTTTGCTTTTAGTTATTATTTGATAGCACCTTTTAACTATTTAATATTTTCTATTATCTATTATTTAAAATTTAACCTTTTTAACCGACTAATATGCATTACTTAGTACTTAATATTTAACATCTACTATATATTACGTATTAAATTTTTACAACTTGCTAGTCTCTATCATCTATTTTGTATTACCTACTTATAATTTGTTACATATTTTTATGTCTCATCTATTACGTACCACGTACCGTATTTTAATTATTATTTACTATTTACCATTTATTAATTATTCTTTATATCATTCAACATTTCCCTTCTAATATTTATTGTTTACCATCTAATAGCTTTATTTATTGGTTTTGGTTTGAGCAGCTTCCGAAAAGGCCTCATCTCAAAGGCCAAGTACGAGTATGCACCATAAATGTTGGAACATTGAATGATAAGTTATTGAAATTGACAAATGCATTAAGAAAAAGGAAAGTGGAGATCGCATGCATACAAGAAACCAAGTGGAAGGGGGAGGAAGCTACACTCGAGTGTAACGGGTATAAGTTGTGGCATGCAGGACTAGAGAACGCAATAAACGGTGTAGGGATCTTAATATCAACAAACCTCAAAGACAACGTAGTAGAAGTTAAAAGATGTTGCGATAGGATCATTGCGATCAAAGTAGCCGTAGAGAGAAAGATAGTGAACGTCGTCTGCGTATACGCACCAAATGCCACTCTAGAAGATTCGTTTAAGAGGAGTTTTTGGGAATCATTAGATGATATAGTAAAAGGTATACCTATGAATGAATGTATATTCTTAGGGGGAGACTTCAATGGACATATAGGAAAAAAGGCGGATGGATATGAGACAGTGCACGGTGGTTTTGGATTTGGTACTAGGAACGATGAGGGACATAGGTTACTAGAGTTTGCAACTGCACACGATTTGGTGGTTGCAAACTCCTTTTATAAAAAGAGGGATGCGCATTTGATTACCTTTCACAATGAAGGGTATAATAGTCAAAATGACTACCTCCTTTTGCGAAAATGGGACCGTAAGGCGTGTATTGATTGCAAGGCGTTACCGGGAGAGACGAGTGCTTCGCAACACAAGTTGTTGTTCATGGACTTATACATGAGCATGAAAAAGCGCATTGTAAGACATGTTGATGTACTCAATTATAGTAGTGAAAATTGCTTTGCATTTAGATGTAACTAGAGTGATCTTACCCCCCCGTTTTGCGGAGGTACCAAACATGCTAAATACGAAATTCTAAGGACCAAACCTGCCAATTTACAAAAGTCTTATGGCCAAAGTCTAAAACCCAAAAAGTCTAGGGACCTTACATCACAATTAAGGACAAAACCTACCAATATACGAAAGTGTTGTGGTCAAAGTCTGAAACCCAAAATGTGTAGGTACCCAACCTGTCAATATAGAAAAGTGTTGTGGCCAAAGTTTGAAAGCCAAATAATAGTATATATAATAATTGCTATAAATGGGTAGACTTTTCAATATACAATGTTGTAATATGGAGAAATGAAAGTAGGATGATATAATAAACAATTAATGAAAGTACGTCGCTATTTCCCGCATTTAATTTTTTTTCCTATAAAGTTCTAACTTTATACAAATTTGCCGTCATTGATTTTTTTTATTCAAGTTTACTATAACATTGTACTTTGAACTTTTTTCTTATTAAAGCATTGTATTTTTCAAAGTTCAATGCTGTAATAGGAAGAAATAAAAAATATGATGCTAATGCTATAACAAACAAATCAATGAAAGTATTTTGCTATTTCTTACATCTAATCATTTTCTCATTTATCTTGTCTTCAGAAGAGAAACCCTAATAGGAAAAAACACAAAAAAGAACAGTTGAAAAAGGGAAAGCTCCATAACAAAAGAGGAAAAACATTTCAAAATGATCGAATCGCCAAGAAAGCAAAGACCAGATAATCCCAACTAACAACCCTAACAACCCAAAAATCAATTCTGTTGATGTAATTGTTAGGTACAGAGTAGTATGATGTTATAATAGCATTTGTGTTTGTAATTTCTTGTGAAATATTGACCAAAAGTAGAGAATGTCTTCTTTTGTTCTTTTTATTTTAATTTTACGTTTATAAGGATTATTAATGACACATCTTTTATTCGATATTATTCTAGTCCTCTTAATTTGGTCCAAAATAAGCAACAATCTTTGTTCATACAAAAACTTTTTTCAATCGACATTATTTATCCATAAATAGTTATATATGAGTTTCTTTTGCATCATGTTCATAAATCTTTTTTAAACATCAAGACTACACTTTATAAACAAAGAATAGCACTCATTACAAGATTGCAAACAACAATTGTATTGTGATTCTTTGTTATAACATGCTTTCAATCTGTTTAGTGGCTACAACATGACATTTTTCAAAAAAAGGTTCAAATAACAAAAGATTAATAATCATCTTTATCTCTAGCTTACACATTATATAACTATCAAACACAATTCTCATTCTCTCTCTTTCTAAACAAAAGATACTTCATCTTGATAGCATCCCAAAATGAAGGAATTGCAACATCATTAGCCACTTCTTTGAATGATGGCAAGTAATTTACATCCACAATAACATGATCTCGTGTCCCCTCTTCAATCTGAAATATTAATAACATTTAACATCATGAATATCATAATCAACTTATTCAACAATTAGTTATTTGATCAAATTTTGAAATAAAGATTCAAATATTATCATTGTACTTCAATTTTCAGCTCAAAATCGATCAATTTTGCAAATCTTTTTTTTGTTTTAGGGTTTAGGGTTCATAGGGTGACTCACAACAACATCAAAGCCAAAGATTGTGAGATCAAGAACACTTCTAAGGTAATTTGCAGCATCAGTAACAAGATCAAGATCAAGATTCTGTTCTTTCATTTCTGAAGGCTTCTTGTTTCCATCAGTAGGCAGAGATTTTAAACTGTAACAAAATGGTAATTTAAATCAAATTCTTGAATCAATTTTGGATTTTGGAAACAACAATATATCATGTAATACCTGTCAAATAGTAGAGGTTTGAATTGATTGCTTTCAGATAAGTTCTTCAAGATCTTGGCATTTGGTGTTGAATTTTTCACTGCGTAAAATACCTTTTCCCCCAAAACATAGAATTTGAAAAGAGTTGATGAATGATCCACATATTCCTGTAATTTCAATTCACATAATAAGCACACGTAGTGAAAATAGTACAATGCCCCAAAAGGAACCCTAAAAAAAGATAATACCAAATTTACCCCTATCAACCAATAAATTAAATGGGATACCTGCACAATAGCTGGAAGAGGAACATTTAAACCTGGGAAATCAGCAGCTTTAAAGACAATAGCCTGTTCATATACATAATGCAATTAGGTCGTTTTCTTAATTATTATTTTTTTTTTAAATAATTTAATGAAAAATAGTATTTATATTACCATACTATGAGCATCAGCTACACCACATGCAACTTGAGGTTTTACAATACTTGGTAGACATAATTTAGCATCATGGAGCCTTTTTTCCAATTCAACATCCTCAAAATTATCAACCTGAAAACATATAAATATTGAGTGAATTAAAACAATTTATCATGCATACATTGCATAGAAAGATAATATATAAAATATTAATAATGTAGAAAACCTTTAGAAAATAAGGTCCTCTGATATTGCATTGACTTTCTGTTTTAAGTTCAACCAATCCTAATAAGATTTCTTGAATTCTTAATCGATCCACAACTGGAAAAATGTTATCAAATGGATCGATCACACAACAATCTGGAAGTTCATGTATACACCTAAAACGAGGGCAAATTTGTAAAATACATAAATTGATCTGTATTAGGTAAAAAACAAAAGTAACACTCATATATAGCTTATCAGATTAAGTCAAATCTTAAGAATTATATATACATATACATATCAAGTTGATAATACTTATAAAGTTTACCTCTGTAATTCCAGCATTCCTGTGGTGTAAATGATCTTACTAGAGGAATTACAAGAATTGCTTCTTTCAATTGATGAAATTTCATCGGTTGCTTTATGGATAATAATGTCCACTTTTTTCAATTGTGATAAAATCGGGAGATCAAATGTGAGAGGCAAAAATATCAAGCCATTTTGGGTAGGGTTTAGTGGAAATGCACCTCTCTGAAAACAAAAAGATGATATTATTTAGTTTTCAATGTTACAATAACAAATTTTTATAAAATTTTCTCTAAAAATCCCTTTATTGCATAAACTAGGAAAAGGGTAAAATGGTATTGCATAAATGCACATTTAAAGTTTTAAAGTCATTCTTAGTATTTAGAATTTATAAAAAAAAAAAATGAAAAATATCTCACCTTTGCAAAATCTGCTTCACGAGAGGGCTTCATAATATAACCCACAACCACATTATCCTCACTTGACTACTTGAAAGCAAAGAACAAAAGAAAAACATAATTCTTGATTTTTTTTTTGTATATTCAAAATAATGGAAACAAATAACAACAATCTAAACAACTCCTCTACCAAAGAATTCATATAGACTTCAAAAAAGTACAAGAGATTTGTTATTGAGAAATGTGGAAAGAGACATAAATATTACCTTTTTATTCAACTCACATATTATCATAGGTAACTCTTCTAGTTTCTTTATACAAATCCCGGTTGGATCTTTACTCAAGCCATCACCATCACCATCTAGATCAATTCATTAGTTCAGAAGGGTAAAATGGTCATTTACTCACATTCAGACATTTCATTCAGTCGAAAAAAGAAAAAGACTTTGTGTTAATATAAGATTAAAGTGAGCTTTCTTTGAAAGTCTAGTTACTTACTTACAACAACATTCATCCAACCAAAATTAGATGCATTTGGAAGAATCCCTTCAAAGTTGTTTAAAACCACATGCAAAATACTCCCACCATTGTTCTCCCAAGCTTGAGAAACCACATTTACAGTGTCATCTATGGAAGATCGATTGTAGATGAATCTCTCAAATGAGAATTCACAAATCAGCTTCTCAAGAAGGCTCACCTACAATAAGAATATGAAACCCACTTATTATATTCCTTACAGAATATATAAAAGATTCGATTCATGAAAATCATCTTGATACAGTATTATTACCTTTGCTTCTGGAAAACCTACTGCATAACATATTCCCTGTACAGAAGGAAAGATGAAAGTTAAAATGCTGACAAAAAAAGATGAAATAAGCAAGCTTACACATGAGATTGGTTGTTGATGTATCCAAGGTTTAAGAGTGGTTTTAAGCAACTCAACATCTGAATTCTCATATCTCAAATCGCAATGATCGATCAATTGAAGTTTACAAATTGATTAGTTTGGGGAATAAATCGTATAAAGATCTTTGTTAACCAAAAGGTGAACTGGAAGAACTGGATGGGGGGGAGTAGCGACTCTCCCAGGTTCGTCACTGTTTCCATGGGTATGAATGTATGAACAAGGAGTAATGGATTCACAAAAGAATCCATGGGTTATCGAGACAATTAGAGGTATTTCCACATTACATTTCAAGCAATCTAAAGGAATATGTCAGAGAACCTAAAAAGATGAAATTGGTAAAAGAGTACAAGAATTGCATGCACACCAAAAGATCGGAGAAATCAGAGAAACGGAGAAGAGTGGCCGGAGAGAAAGAGTTACCGTCGGAATGTTGGAATGGCGAAGCTTGCGAAGTAAATAGTCAACTCCGGAGCGAAGTGATGCAGTTTCGTTGTCGTTTGAGGTGGAGTCCAAAATAACAGAGCTGTCCAGCAGAATTCCACGGACACCACCGCCTCCGCCTCCGCCGCCGCCGCCCATCGGATTTTCTCTCTCACTTATGGATTGTTGTTCCTCTTTCGAAGTGGGTATTTTAATTGTATTGATTCTACAAAAAAGTACGACTTTGTTCTGTGTGATTCCATTTCTATAATAGGCGCTACGTGCTCATCGAACCTCACTGGCAATCACCTACGGTTTTTTGATTCCATTCATCGATAAACGCCTGGAATTCATATTATGCGTTATGTGTGAAACAGTGTATTACACTGGATTTAAAAAAAAAAACAAAAATAGAAAATATTTTTTAATACACAACTTCAATTTTAAAAAACAAAAATATTTATTGAAATTTAATATTATATATATATATATATATATATATATATATATATATATATATATATATATATATATATATTAATACTTTACATATATAACTATGATTTTAATTATAAAAATTGAAACAAATCAAAAATTAATAAATGGATAATATTTATTTAAAAAATACCACAAAATAACAAGTGTCAAAACTCATGAGAGATTGACATGTGGCAAGAAAAACCTTCATTTATTAAGGAGGATTTCACAAGTTACGAAGTTTAATGGGTATTTGGGATTGCTTTTTGCTTAAAAAGTCATTTTCAATAAAAATTTCTTTTACTTATAGTTTTAGTTTTTTTAAAGCAAGTTTTAACATGCGTTTTCATTAATTTTTTGAAGAGCAAATGCTAAAAAGTCAAAAGTCTCCAAAAGTTTTAAATTTTGACTTTTAAAACCATAACTTTTTCTTCTTGTTAAAAAATCATTCTAAAAGATATTTTATAATTATCAAACAACTTTTCACACTTTTAGATTTTTGAAAGAGTCAAAAGTTTAAAAAATCATTTTAAAAAAGTTTTCCCAAAAGCCTCTAAAAGGGTTTTTCAAATAAAAGTATTTAAGTTTTTCAGGTTTTATTGGTTTTGTCCTTATGACGATTTTTTGTTTCTTAATGTCTAAAATTTGCAAAGTTTTTTTTTTCCATTTTTGCCCTTGCTACCTATAATAGTAGATGTTCAGGGACAAAACCGACAAAATTTAACAAACTTAAGGACTTTAATATCAAATTTGAAAAACATATTTAGGATAAAAACATGTAAGATTTGTAAACTTAAGGGTTTTTTTTTTTTTTTTTTTTTTTTTTGCAAATTTGAAAAATATACTTAGGGTAAAAACATAAAAAAAAATTGTAAAAATGACAAAAAAAAAAAAAAAAAAAAAAAAAAACTTGGCAAAATTTGGACATTAACGGACAAAAAATATTTACAGGAACAAAACCAATAAAACATGACAAACTTAAGGACTTTTATGTCAAAAGCCCAGTTTAAAACTAGGAAAGGGTAAGAAGATTGTAAAAAAAACTATTTAATTTTGTTTACTATAAAAATACCAATGAATTATAGTATTTATACACATATGAAATTTAAAATTATTATTTAAAAAGAAAAAACACATTTTCATTATCGGTTATAACATGTTAATAACTGAGTTAGGAACACATGAAGTCCACTTTAACTCGGGTTTAATACCCATATGGGGTGGAAGGTCAGAAGTTCAAATCGTGTAAAACCTCTACCTCTGTAAGTACCACATCAGAGGAAATTTTCCTTGGAAATCCATATGAGGGCTGGGTTTGCCCAAGGAGCTTGAATTCGAAGTGTTCGTTCTAAAATTATGAATATGTTTCCACTGAATCGTTTGTTGTTTTAATAAATAAATAATTGAGTTAAATAGAGGAGCGCTTGAACTATGTAGTGAGACCCGTGTCAATTCTTGACATGAAGACCAATGCCTTGCGTAACAAGGTGGTGGAGTTAGTTAAAGTGCAATGACAGCACCAGAAGGGTTCCAAATGGACATGGGAGCCCGAGGAGGAGATAAGGGAGCACTACCCCGAGTTATTTGTAGAAGATTACTCCGAGCATGGAATTTGATTCAAATGGGGGAGAGTTGTAACATCCAGATCTTGGAGGTATGAAAATTAAGCTATTATTGGATTTGGGACTAGTCACAACGTGAAGGTGGCACCCTCACATCATGACATGTCCATAGTATGCAGGTTGCCTTAAATGAGGTGTCACGATGTGACACTATAGGTGTCATGTTGTGAGACCTGATTTAATGAAAACCCTAATTTCGTGTCTTAGACCTATTTATAGGAAGTAAGGGACTAGGGTTTCCTCCACCCTCCATCCCCATCACCTCCAAACCAGAGAAAAAGAAACCCTAATTCCTCTACTTTAGTTTTAGAGCCTACTTTGGTGTATTTGGTAGAAGAAGAAGGTGTTTTGGTTGAGCATCCAACAAAGGAACTTCATCACCATCATATTATGCTTGTTTTGGATCCGTGTCAGTGCCCAAGCTTCAACCTTTATCATTTTACGTTGCTAAATCTAGGTTTTGTCCCATTTTCCCCATGATTAAGTAAGCTTGAATGAAAAGAAACCATAAAGTTGGCAATTTTATGGTTTCTAAGGATCCATTGAGGGTTATATAGTTCAGATCTAGTAAATGGTTGAGTTCTAAACCTTTGCATGAGAACTTAGTCGCATTTTCTACATTTTTGACCTAAAATGAGATCTAGACATGTATTGGACATACATGTCCATAAAGCATCAATTTTTAAGTTGATTTTGGAGTTATTAGACCTTTTAGAAAGTTAGAATGCAAGAGAAAAGGATTATGGTTGAATGCATTAAGATGTCCATTGTACGTAACTCACGACGTGGCCATTTGGAGGTCACGACATGAAGGAGGATTTCCCTAATTATTTTTTCCTGATGTTGTCACGACGTGAGGGTTTGATCCTCACGACATGATAGTGATCTGGACTATGAGAATTGTAACTGAGTTGGGTTGACTCGTGACTGATTCGGGAAAGGGGAATCAACTCTTACTACGTGACCATAAGCTGATCACAATGTGAGGGTCAGCGAGAGGAAGGGTTAACCCTTGACTTTCGACCAGCTTGAATTTTTGTCAAGTGAGAGGATTAAGGATTTGTAAGGGAAAATTGGTCTTTCGCCCAAATAAGGATATACCTCGGTCATTGGATTCAATGAGCCGGGGGATTTATCTTAATTTCTAATTAGGGTTTGTGTCACACCCCCGAACCGATGAGACGGCGGAAATGTCCGGGGGCGGGCTAGACGTCATGTACAGTATCATAGCAATTGCATAATAGAGATCAAAGCATTATAAACACTGTATTGATAAAATAATATTTACATTGTATTTGAATCATTGTTTGACTCCAAAAGCATACAACAAAATATAAGACGCAATAAAACTAGGCTCCGTATTCACCAAAACCTGTGTGAGTACCTGTCTACTGATTTCAAGAGAATACAAGTAGTTTTGAAAAGAGTGTCTGTAACGCCCGTAGATCCGAGCTAGTCAATTTAGAGATAATAGGGGTCGAAAATGACTTTTCTACAAAAGGTTATTTAGAATAAATAATCTTAACCAATTTGTAGAATATGTCTCAAGGGTTCCGTACATATAAAGAACGTTGAAATCTGAGTTATAACGAAAAAGTTATGGCTTGTCGAAGTTTTTTGGCAAAACCGGCACAACACCGGGAGACGTAAATAATGAATTTACGATAGAGGAATTTTTAGCCTTATTGATCTAAAAAAGTTTTAGTATACGTTAAACCGACAACATACAAAAAAAGAACGCCCAAATCAGACTTCGTATGAGGAAGTTATGAATTTTCTAAGATTTGGCATAGCAGTGCACAACCCAAAACTTGAATTTTAGTTCGAGCGGTTTTTGGCCTACGCAACCTAAATGAGAGTTGAAGATCTTATTAATAGGAACTCAACGATAAAAAGACAGACGAAAATGGAATCCGTATGTAGAAGTTATGAATTTTACGCGGACATTTAACAGTATAATCTCCTCCTACTGTTAAATTTAAGATCGGTCGAGGATTAGCTGACGGAGTCTAATGAAAGTTGTAGATCTTATTTTTACCTACACGTGGATATAAATAACGTTTAAAAACATAGCTTGTATGCGAAAGTTACGGGGTTTAGAAGTCGGCAGGGTGATGTGCAAAATCGTTTGACGTGGCTGAATATGGGCCAAGGCTTTCTCCCCAAGGCAAGCCACCAGATGGTGACACCTGTCCATGGAATCGATGAGTAGGACCCCATACTTGACGAGTAGAGCAGGATTCCAACCTATAAATAGAGGTTCCGGGTTCTTTCATTCTTCACACCTTCCTAACTTCACTTTCTCTCTCTAAGCCCCCCAAAACCCCCTAAGCCTAGGTAAACCCCCTAGCACCTGAAGGAAGCCCGAGGCTCCGGAAGCCCCGATAAAAGAGCCTTTCGGCTTGGGAACACTACTCCAGCGAAGCTCGGTTTTGCGAAAAATCCGCAGTAAGTGAGCTATGCATACCCTATCGTTAGTATATTTTATGTTTTAATATAGTAATGTTAGGAACTTATAATGAGTATTTGGGCTATTATTATGAGTTATATAAGTGTTGTTATAATATCCTTTTTAACCAGTCATAGTACGAGGAATCTGGTTTAAAGAGCCGCATAGGGTTGTTGGATTTCTGAAGTGCTATATGCCAAAATGGTCCTGCCCTCCGGTGTTTTATGTCTGGCCCATGTCTGTATATAGTGGTTGAGAAATATTGTTTCATGGTTATATAATAGTAATAATAGCAAGACTATTAATTAGTCTTGGTGAATATTAGACTAAACTCTAGTGGTAATTATACTAGGCTTTGTCAAAGGAAAATTGTGTTAAGAGTAACGAAGTGCTATCCGAGTGTCGAGTCACCACCTTTTCAAGTGAGTGTATGGTCCCTTTCATCTTACACATAGATATGGAGTATTTTATACGTTCTATGTGTGCATATTATATGTATATTTGCTATTTATGCTGGACGAACAATTTTATCAAGTTTATATATGATTTAAATTGTATATGTATTTATATCTACATAATATGCTGGGTAAAACATGGGTAGACGAAATATGAGTTGGATGATGAGTTGAGAAGTGATATAGACCATGAGATAAGGGTGAGAGGTAGAAGATGTGAGAAGCCTTGTTCCTAAATTTTGGCCCCATCATCTAGCAAAGTATGGATGACAACCACAGACTATTCTAGATAGTCCAGTGGAACACTAGCAGGCTCGCAACCTGTAGGTGTTGTGAACGATGTGTTCACCGGTGTAATCTAAAAACCCATTGACCTGTATTGTGAGTGGACTCTCAAAAACAATATTATCAATAAACGAGATAACCCTAGAAGATGTGCCCAAAAGACAATACTGGCAGCTGCGCCTCATAGAGAATGTCACAATTCTGGCAATTGTGCCTAAGCGATAGAACTAGCAGCTGTGCCTAAGCGATAGAACTAGCAGCTGTGCCTGACAGCTGTGTCTTTGACAACGATGGACTTCGTACCCATTCCTTAGGATAATCCTTAGGAATGAATGAATGAGAAATAGCTGATTCTTAGGGTAGATCCTTAAGAGTAAAGAAGATAATGGGGATGGGTAATTGGGTTAACTGTTTGATGATTAAACATAATAATTATATTACTGTGGGTTGAAAACCCTATGTACTCACCAGGTTTCCCAACCTGACCCACTCAAGCTTATTTATATAACAGGTGTTGATATGAAGTCACATTACACTGGGAGATTAACGAGATATAAATCACTAGTGATAATGAATGTAACATCAGTTTATGTTTATGTTTCTGTATTAACGATGACATCCCAAATGTTTTAAAATGAATAAAAATACTTTCCTTCGGAAATTCTTTGATAACGTATTTATCATGTTTTATTGGGAACAAATTCCACAACATTTTTATTAAAGGAGGTACTCTGATTTTTATAAAGCTTAAACAAAATTGGTCTTTTCTGGCCGTGAAAATGGGGATGTCATAGTTGTTATCAGAGCATTAGTTTAAGAGAACTAGGAATATGGATTTATTTCTAGACTTAAACTTATAATGCTAAACAATGATTGTGAGGAGTGTGTTTAATAAAATTTAGGTAATACACCTGATATAGACACAAGCACTAGCTTATTTAGGGAAAATACCTAACATGCTTTTATGTGCTAAATGGTTTATGATATGCATTATATGATCGGATCTATTGTCTGTTTCTGACCGGATCTGGAAACTTTATGTGCTCAGGTTTCTAACCGTTTAATTACGGTATTAGAACCGACATATAACTTTTTGGAGTGATTGGGAGATTTACATGTCGATCGTAAATAAAATCTTTTCTATCTTAATTCTCGTCATTACACACCGAACGTCTGAATTGGTGTATAGATCAAAATGGTAAGAACCTGAAGTGGAGTCGGGAACGCGAACAGAAACAGGAATCAACCTCCAGTGATTAAGCAAATACCTGTTGTTGTAGCCACTCCTGAGCCCATTACGATAGACGAAGTACATGTGATGATCCAAATGATGTTGGATCGTCAAATGGAGGAAACCAGACATTTACTTCAACAGAATCAAGAGGAAGCTACTGTTGGGTTCTGAGCATTCTAACACTCCTAAGTGTACATGCAACCCTAAATACCTTGGATCTATGTTTTCTCTATTATACATGCAAATAAGAACTTCCAAGGTATAATCCTAATCTAGCATACAAAACAATGAGTGTAACAAGATAGAATACATACCTCTTTGATGTAGAAAGTCTTCATGAAGCTTGAGTGCCTAGCCCCAATAGTGTGGAAGCCTCAAATGGAATCACAATCACCAAAACACTTAGAATAACTTGAGAGAATTCTACAACTCATGAAATCGGCTATCCCTTTTTTTTCACACTCTAGTGACCGATTTTGGTCAAGAATAAGATGCTTATATAGTTAGGGTTACACCATGTAAACCCTAATTGACATGGCCTTTCATTTCCATGATCCATGGGTACAAATACACCATGGAGCATCCATGGACCATCCTATGGGTTTTAGCCAAACTTGATTATCCATGGAGCATTAGCCCACTATATAAGTATGGATGATTTACACAATCAACCCATATATTTAATTAGTCTTCTTTTGATCACTTAATTAATCCTAGATTAATTCTTGATCAATACTAATTAAATAATCTTATTATTCTTATTATTAGTATACTAGAACTTAAAATATATTAATAACCATAAGTGTCTTATTTCTCTCATTATAGTCTATCCAAGTGCATGATGGTATGCAACCCAAATGGACCATGACGGGTCGGGTCAAGTCTTACCAATTATAGTTATGGACTTAGACATTAATCCAACAGTCTCCCACTTGGATAAGTCTAAAACTATTATTGCGTATGACTTCAGGAACCAACCGGCAAACGTAGCTCTCAAAAGCTTCTGTTGAACTTTGACCTTGTAGATGAACTTTGACCTTTGTCAATGACTTGTCCATTAGATAAGGGATCATATATTCCTCCATTCTAGATATCGTATGGACTGAGACATGGATTATAATCATTCTCTCTGTCCATTTGTTGTTTCCCGATTTTCGATTTATGACGACTGACTAATTGAACAAATCAAATCAGTCCTGGCCCGGCCGAGCACTTCCATTTGTCATCATCAAATCATCGAGGGGCCCACAGATATCGCTTTTATCCCGAAGGTAAAAGGAACGGATAAACTTCGACTCATATGGCTTGTTCTACTACTTTTTGAATCATACACAAAGGCACGTTTTATAGCACCGAGTTACCAAATGCGTTTTCGTGCAATCAATGTACTATCAACTCATAGTAACAACTCATATATCTAGGTTTGAAGAATATAAGATATTATCGTCTCATGATCACTCGTGATAAAATCCATGAATTGATTCCAATGAGCGCGGGTTGAATCCAATACTCAGAACTTATGAGCACTCATGAGTGTTGTAGCCCTTTGTCCAACACCTTAGACCTCTACAAGACAACCCATGACAGTCTTCATACATATCTACTTCCAACATATGACCGACTGTGGATGGTTTGAATAACTTAGTCATTCCGGAAGAATAACCTAGTTTATTCGGGAAGTCAAAACATGCAAAATGAAACACAATAATAATTGAATCCAATATGGTATCAACCCTTTGAACATAAATAAAACACCTTTTATTTATCACCATATGATTACACATTATTCATTGTATACTGTTTCAGCTATCAACTTTATTCTTGAATTTAAAACAATAGTTGTCCCATGCTCCAAGCATGCACACTATGTTTTCTAAACACTAGTCATGTCATACACCAAGTATGCATACTATGTTTGTCTATGATCTTTACTTTGTGAACTAGATCAATTGAACATAACTTCAATGATTCTCTTTTCACACTCCCAAATCCTTACTGCAAATGCAAGAATTCCAAATTCATGCTATTTGCTAAAATCTGTTAGATTCTAAACTTATATGCATTGATCCTCTTGTAATGATTATGTACAAAGTCATAAAGACTTGACAACAACCATTACAGAGTATTCCAAAGGAGATCAGCTCCTTGGAAACATCCTTCTTGCATTAAGTTTCCTAATCTTAAACAGATTGAAAATTCTAACTTTGAAACATTTCCAGATTCCATTTTGACTATCACTTCTGAACAAGAGTTGCCTCCTTACAGACTATGTCAATATGGTCCTTCCAGAATTATCACTATACTTCCAACTGTCCTTGAGCAACCAATCTTTGGTAAACCTTAGATTGTCCTCGACAATTGTTTAATCCTTTTAGTCATATCCAGTTCTAAACCTTTTCCCTTCTTAATGCCCCAGGCATCTGGAAAATTTTAGAATGGATGAATATAGCACATGTAATCGATCCTATATCCGAAGCATATGGGACACGATTCATGATGTCTCACATAAAGACTAAACCAGTCTTTTGCTATAATATGTCCATTTCAATTTGCCAAGTTCTCATAATTCAGATTATGAAAAGGGATGCCGTAATCATAATCGAATTTTAGAACGCAAATAATGGACCCATATACAGAATTTCCTGATGTTGAGCCATTCCAACATGAAATTCATATATATATATCCTTGACTAAATGATTAAAACCTCACGATCTAAGCTTATAGATTTGAGATGAAGTATAATTTCCTCTCCCTTAATTATAGCAAAACAACTTTTCCCAATTGAAACCTTTTGTTTTCTATAATTAACATTGCTAACTTGCAATACTTATCATAATTATCATGCTCCCACTAACATGATGATTATTAGCATAACACTTATGCTCCCACTAGCTTTGACATGTACTCAGAAATCAGTTGGACTTCTAGAAATCAATACTTCATTGACTTTCTTACCAAAGTTCAGATTTCTAATACTAGATTGTTTTGATACACCTTCCCTTAGATAGCACACTTGTGTGTCTAAACAATTATGAAGAGGGATGCCGTAATCATAATGGTTAGACCTTTTTGCCACTTCTCACAAGTCCAGGTTAGTGTGCCGGTAAACCACACACGCTCCACTAACGACTTTGAGAATGCAAATATCACAATTGCTATCTAGCTAAAATCTACATAGTGAAAGTGTTTCCTCACCATCATTTTCATGAATCGGAGAGAAACCTTATGACACTTAGATTTAATGGTGTATGTGTTCTTATCCATGTGAATTGTCAAAACCATAGTCACAGGAAAAGGATAATGACAAATCTAAACTCATATGGATTGAACTCAATCTTAATTTCTTGCCTCCTGGCAGCTCAAGGGCCTGCCATTGCTTCCAAGTTGTTGTGCAACAAAATGAGAACTCTAAGAACTCATATGGAAAGCCAACTTTAACTGGAATGGGCTCAGAATATGTCAACATGATAGGTTATAAACCTCAAGTCGTGTGCTAGTGAAGAACTTCAGGTTCTCTTCTTGATTAGTTCTTGAGACTTTCAAGACCTTTAAGACTCCCACTGTCCTCTTGACCTATAAGACTCCCTTGTCAAATATCCAAGAGATAGTGTGGATTCTAATCAAGACAAACACTTCACACAATTGGCCTAAGTTGGTCTTTGTTTTATCCAAAACATCACAACTTACCAATTTCAAATGTACAAGAGTAGAAAACTTTTACTCTTACATTTGACAAGTGTTTTAAACCTTCTTTTGAGACATGTCACTCAAGTTACAATCTTGGAGTATGACTCTAAGACTTGTATTGGTACGAAGTATGACTCATCTTCTTGATTTAACCATTTCAACAATTCAAGTTCCTTTTCTTAGTCATTAAAATGCACTAAGATTTTCCTTAGAGAACTAATTTTGATATGGTTTCTTAATCATTAAGATGATCACAAAACTGATACTAAAGTACTCTCCCATCTTTTTAGATTTAAGAAACTTTTATCCTTCTGCCTAATTTGATTCTTCTTATTCGCTCTGCCATACATTGGAACCTTTTCCAATGTCTCAGAATTACACTTAAGCTTGTAAGTATAACCATATTTACTGAGCTTTAGTAAACTATGACAAATAGTCTTATCAATCTTTTGTGGTGGACTAAATCAGTGGACAAGAATGTGTACTCGATCCCTTAGTCCTTTACTTGACTCACACATCCATGTGACCAAGTAATTAGTCTTAATTTTCCAATACTTGAAGGTTCTCATTCATTATGCTATACAACTTGCATGATTCCAAGTTCCGGTCCAATTGAAACTTGGGTGATGAGAATCTTTCCTTATTTGGTAAATCTAGACATTACCACAAATGAAAGAATCAATTTCATATTTCCACTCTTGCTATTAATGATATAAGCAACAATTTTTCCTCAAATGCCATTGTAAGGATATTTTAAATAAATAAAATAAAAAATTTTCTATTATTTTAAAACTTTGCGGAAAAACTTATCCTTACAATCCATATGAAAACTTGTTGTTATTTATTCCTAAGCAATATCTCATAACTCCTAAAAAGTAGCTCAAGAATCCGATCTTCAAGCTACGCGATAGAAATCCATCTATGCGATCAGATTCAGCATATTCTTTCTTTAAGTTTCTTCACTTTTCTTTGATTCTTAAAACATCACCATGTGACCCAGTCACATCATGTATCAAGAATCTCAGAATAGAAACTTAGCAGAGTTAGATAGTGAACTTTACCTGAAGTAGTGTCAAAGTTTTTGACTTTAACATCCTTAGGTAAATTGGGCAGCTTCGTGACCAATGCCCCTTCCTTTGGCAATATAAACATATGGACCCTTTGATAATGGTACACGAGACTATCACAGACTTAGCTTTTCTCTTTACCATTTGGTCAACCGAGTTGACTATGGCCGATCCCTTTCCACCGGGAAGAGAGAGCTTTACTAGATATCCAATGTCATCATTGTCAATGTCAATAAAGTTTTAGGAAGTTGATCTTAACAAATAGATAAGATCATTAAGGGTCTCGTCATAGTCTGTTTCATAGGTGTTCCAAAAGAACTCACTATGTGACTTAGAAAGTGATTGAACCACCAACTTTCTCAAGACTTTGACACCCAACTCTCCCGGCCTGTCAATATGTGACTACATCTCCAAGATGTGATCACACCTAGACCTTGCCTTGCCAATAGGGCTTGAGTGATCTTAAACTTTACAAGAACTTGTGGGTTGAGGAGAATAATTGGAGGAGGTGAATGAAGTATGATTTCCAAGGGACATCATCTTCATTTAGGAAAGCTTGTTTCAAGAGATTTGGGAAGATCATAAATGTCTAAACTAGACATGATTTTGGGAGATATTCAAGAAAGTTGATTTTTAAAGTTCTTAATATGACACCCAATATGAAATATTAAGGCTAGGACCCAACAAACTATTTTATAACTTAGAGGAGGTATGCCGTAATCCAAGCTATAAAATATTTGAAGGTAGGTGAATGACGATTCACCAATTTCCACCAAGATAAACGAAATGTATTATTAGGTTTTAATTGGTTTTGAAACTCCTAGATCTTTGAGATTCATTGAACTGTTCAAAGGCATGTTTCAATCTCGAGTGTGCCCTTCAGGTTTTGTGACTGGGATGCCGAGGATCACAAAACAAGGTGTGAAGTAACCATGCAAATTACTTGGTACCCTTAAGTGTTTACCCCTTAATCAATGTGCCGGTTAACCACACACGCTCCATCGATACTATGATAAACATTAAGTTACCCTTTGCCTACCTTGTTAAATACGCGTTAGTGTGTCGGTTAACCACACACGCTCCACTAACCGACTTAAACAAAGTGCAAAGTGTAATTTCATGGATTAGCACCTTATTCACATTTTTCCTAAGTAACTAAGATTGGGTATTATTAAGAGTTTAGTTACTTAGTATTTATCATTAATACTTTTAATGAAGGTAGAATTATAGTCCTATCAAACCCGTTCGGCTAACGACCCTCCACCAGTCAAGCAAGCGGTGGGTGAGAGTGGACACCCATTAAGTTGCCATTTTATAGGAAACAACCTTATACCCACCTTATAGACCGGCTTCGTGAATGAGGCGTACTAGCGGTAAGACTGACTTTACTCATATACATATATATATATATATATATATATATATATATATATATATATATATATATATATATATATATATATATATTATTAACTTATAATATTATAAAGTATAAGGGTTGAATTTTAACTTTTAAAATTTTAAGGGCTAACTTGGAATTAAAGTATTCATAAGTGAAAACTTTTCAAATTCCAAAACTTGAGGGCAAGTTTTGAAACTATTCAAAACTAATTAATTCCATAACTTATGTGTTTAAAGTAGTTTTAATCCAAAAACTCTTCAAGTTCCATAACTTGAGGACAAGTTATGGAAGACTTTAAACTAATAAAAGAATTAACTTTTCTTTATTTTTATAACTTATGAAATTAATTAAGGTTACACTTTATTTATTTATTTATTAATGAAGTGACTCTTGAACCTCCATAACTTAAGGACAAGACTCTTCATCTTTTGTAACCATTGCCAACTTTTATGAGTTTTATGAAACTTAAATGTGACTTTTCATATAACTTGAGGACAAGTTACAAAAACACATTTTAGAATCAACTCTTAGATTAATTTGGATTGAAAACACATAATCAATTAACTTTTCTATTAATCTAAGCAACTCATAAGAACAAGATAATTCAAATCAAACTTTTTCATGTAATTAGCCTAATCATTAAACTAATTCAAAACATGAATCTATTGACAATTATCTTTGAAATTGGATTAGCATGAACATTACCACATCAAAAACAAGTTTATAAGTTCAAAAACAACTTAGGGTAATGTTCCTAGTCCATTTCTAGCCAAAAACCACAAAAATATGCTGTTTGGGGCTCCTACTCGTCGAGTGCATGAACCTACTCGGCGAGTAGGTTGATTTTACTCATGGACTCGGCGAGTTCATCAGTGGACTCGGTGAGTCCAGCGCCCAGAAAGCCAGAAAATCGAGTTTTTCAGCATTTTTCAACAATTTGCATCAAGTATAAGAGAAAGCAAGCCTAGGCTCTGATACCACTGTTGGGTTTTGAGCATTCTAACACTCCTAAGTGTACATGCAACCCTAAATACCTTGGATCTATGTTTTCTCTATTATACATGCAAATAAGAACTTCCAAGGTATAATCCTAATCTAGCATACAAAACAATGAGTGTAACAAGATAGAATACATACCTCTTTGATGTAGAAAGTCTTCATGAAGCTTGAGTGCCTAGCCCCAATAGTGTGGAAGCCTCAAATGGAATCACAATCACCAAAACACTTAGAATAACTTGAGAGAATTCTACAACTCATGAAATCGGCTATCCCTTTTTTTTCACACTCTAGTGACCGATTTTGGTCAAGAATAAGATGCTTATATAGTTAGGGTTACACCATGTAAACCCTAATTGACATGGCCTTTCATTTCCATGATCCATGGGTACAAATACACCATGGAGCATCCATGGACCATCCTATGGGTTTTAGCCCAACTTGATTATCCATGGAGCATTAGCCCACTATACAAGTATGGATGATTTACACAATCAACCCATATATTTAATTAGTCTTCTTTTGATCACTTAATTAATCCTAGATTAATTCTTGATCAATACTAATTAAATAATCTTATTATTCTTATTATTAGTATACTAGAACTTATAATATATTAATAACCATAAGTGTCTTATTTCTCTCATTATAGTCTATCCAAGTGCATGATGGTATGCAACCCAAATGGACCATGCCGGGTCGGGTCAAGTCTTACCAATTATAGTTATGGACTTAGACATTAATCCAACAGCTACAATACTAATCGAACAGCCCAAAATGAATGATGGGCAGTCGGAAGGAGGGAACTACATTGGGACCATTGGTCAAGCCAACCCACCAATAGTTCGACGAAACAACCAAGATGACGGAGACGAGAGGAACGGATGCAAGTACAAGAATTTTATAACTTGCAAGCCATCGACTTTCACTGGAAAGGATGATCCAATTAAAGTTAGGGATTGGATCTCAGAGATGGAGTTGGCCTTCATGATGTATGGATGCAGAGGCAAGTTACATACCACATTTGCAGTATGTCAGTTCCGAAGAGGCGCTGTGCACTGGTGGAACACCATGGGGAAGACTCTAAGCCCCAATGAGCCCCTGCAAATGACTTGGACAGAGTTTTTGGTGCATTCAAGCGTAAGTATTGCTCAGCCCAAAACCTACTCGAGCTAGAGAACCAATTCCTAACTTTGAAGAAAGGGAGCATGTCCATCGATGGATACACCAACAACTTCACGGACAAAATGGATTTTTCTTTGCGCCTTATCCCAGACGAGTTGAAAAAAGTCGACAAGTACGCAAAGGGACTTCCCAGGGAGTATACGGTGCCGGTACGTCAAACACCTACTCTAGAGGCAACTATATGGGCTGCCAAGTCTGTTAAAGATATAATCAAGGGAAGAGCCACCAACAAGTTTGAAATTGGTGATAAGAAAAAGTTTGAATTTAGGTGTCTGACGTACGCCGCCAGCAAGTTGGTCCGACAAGAAAAGAAAATTCTCAAAGTCTAGAGAAGGAGCACAATGGTGTGACAAGTGCAAAAGGAAGCATATTGGGAGATGCTCTAAAGAGATTACCTGCTTCAAATGCAGGAAGACTGGTCATTATGCCAGCGAATGCACAACCAAGAGAAAATTCTGATTTAGGTGTGGTGAAGAAGGACACTACAAGCAAAACTGCCCAAGGAGAGAAGAAGCTGCAAAGCCAAATGTGCCGCCAAAACCGAAGGTAAGAGCATTCCATATGATCCTAGATGAAGCAGCTGACAATGCAAGGAATCAAGAGTGAGGATGGATATCCGAAGATCAAGTTATAGTATCTTAAAGTGTAGCCTATTAGAAGCATAGTCTAGTGTGAACTTGAACACCCATGTAATCATTTCAAGGAATAATATAAAACCTTTGTTTTACTATCTGTTGTGTTAAGTAATTGTGTGATTTTCTTGTATGATGACTTGGAAAGCTACGAGACAATACTTGGGATGAGTATGAGTAGGTGTGAATGGTAGTAGAGGCCTATACTACCTGAAGCACAAGACCCGCACTTGGATCAGGGAAAGTCACAAGGTTACCAAGAAGCTAGTAATTGATACCATTTTATTCAAGTATGTCGTTACCATTGTTTCAGTAATGACTAAGAAGATTGTTGTTATTCCGACCCTAGTGGTCATACCAAATTGAGTCCGACTACGACGGGTATGTTACGTGGTTCTGAGAACCAAGTTCGATGTAGCACCTGACTTGATCCGAAAGATTGAAATAAAAGATAATCAAAGCGATCGGTAGAGGTATCGCGATAGTTGCTTGTAGCTATAAATGCTACCTTTTAAGATTTGATTAGAACACAAAGGAAGGTATAGTCTGTTATGGAATTTGACTCTAAAAGAACTGAGTCCAAGCAATGCATCATATAATGAGAGGTCATTAGAACATGACCCATCGGTTTATTATGATAATCGAAGGAAGAAACTTATCTCAAGTTTGTTAAAGAAGGAGTCTCCAATAAAGATCGAGATCGTGACATGAAGATTTTGATTTGAAGTCTAACATGAGATAGAGAGCGGGTCCAAGATCGGGCACCGCCTGCAGTCAGGAAGTCTTAGAGTTAGATACTCGTTCGAAGAAACATCAAAGTTAAGTTTATTACTTAGGATGAAGAGATAACGTATGGAGTCATCATGTGAGCCCTGTTTCGTTGATGATTTTGGGACATAATCATCCTAAGGGAGAGATAATTGTAATGCCCGTAGATCCGGACTAGTCAATTTAGAGATAATAGGGGTCGAAAACGACTTTTCGACAAAAGATTATTTAAAATAAATAATCTTAACCAAGTTGTAGAATATGTCTCAGGGGTTTCGTACATATAAAGAACGTCGAAATCCGAGTTATAACGAAGAAGTTATGGCTCGTTGAAGTTTTTCGGCAAAATCGACACAGCACCAGGAGACGTAAATAGTGAATTTACGATAGAAGAATTTTTAGCGTTAGTGATGTAAACAAAAGTTGAAGTATACGTTAAACTGAGAACAAACAAAAAAAAGAATGCCCAAATCTGACTTCATATGAGGAAGTTATGAATTTTCTAAGATTTGGCATAGCAGTGCACGACCCGGAACTCGAATTTTAGTTCGAGCGGTTTTTGGCCTACACAACCTAAATGAGAGTTGAAGATCTCATTAATAGGAACTCAAAGATAAAAATACAGATGAAAACGAAGACCATATGTAGAAGTTATGAATTTTACGCGGACATTTAACATTATAATATCCTCCTACTGTTAAATTTAAGATCGGTCGAGAATTAGCCGACAGAGTCTAAATGAAAGTTGTATATCTTGTTTTACCTACACGTGGATATAAAGAACGTCGAAAACGGAGCTCGTATGCGAAATTTACGGGGTTTAGAAGTCGGCAGGGTGATGTGCAAAATCGTGTGACATACATAATATGTGCCAAGGCTTTCTCCCCAAGGCAAGCCACCAACCTGTCCATGGACTCGACGAGTAGGACCCGCTACTCGACGAGTAGAGTAGGATTCCAACCTATAAATAGAGGTGTCGAGTTCCCTCATTCTTCACACCTTCCCAACTTCACTTTCTCTCTCTAAGCCCCTAAAACCCCACTAAGCCTAGGTAAACCCCCTAGCACCCGAAGGAAGCCTCGATAAAAGAGCCTTTCGGCTTGGGAATGCTGCTCCAGCGAAGCCCGGTTTTGCGAAAAATCCGCTGTAAGTGAGATACGCCTACCTTATCGTTAGTATATCTTATGTATTAATATAATAAAGTTATTAGGAACCTATAATGAGTATTTGAGCTATTATTATGAGTTATATAAGTGTCGTTATAATATATTTTTAACCAATCATGGTATGAGGAATCTGGTTTAAAGAGCCGCATAGGGTTGTTGGATTTCAGAAGTGCTATATGCCAAAATGGTCCTGCCCTTCGGTGTTTTATGTATGACCCCTGTCTGTATATAGTGGTTGAGAAATATTGTTTCATGCTTATATAATAGTAATAATAGCAAGACTATTAATTAGTCTCGGTGAATATTAGACTAAAATCTAGTGTTAATGATACTAGGTTTTGTTAAAGGAAAATTGTGTTAAGAGTAACGAAGTGCTGTCCGAGTGCCGAATCACCATCTTTTCAAGTGAGTGCATGGTCCCCTTCATCTTACACATAGATATGAAGTATTTTATACGTTCTATGTGTGCATATTATCTGTATATTTATTATCTATGCTGGATGAACGATTTTATACAAGTTTTGTATGATTTAAACTGTATATGTATTTATATCTACATAATATGTTGGGTAAAACATGGGTAGATGAAATATGAGTTGGATGATGAGTTGAGAGGTGATATAGACCATGAGATAAGGGTGAGAGTTGAAAAAAGTCGACAAGTACGCAACGGGACTTCCCTGTCTCGAGGCATATGAGATAACCTTTCCTCGTTGCATAAAAACACAGCCTAGCCCTTGCTTGGACGCATCGCAGTAAACTACAAAATCCTCTGTCCCTTCTGGGAGGGACAAGATCGGTGCACTGCATAGGGCTTGCTTCAGTGTCTGGAAAGCAGTTTCTTGTTTCTCCTCCCAGTTAAAAGTCACAACCTTCTGAGTCAGGGTGGTGAGTGGCTTCACGATCTTGGAGAACTTTTGAATGAATCTACTGTAATAGCCAGCGAGGCCTAAGAATTAACGAATTTTGGTTGGTGTACTTGGATTTTCCCAATTTTCGGTTGCCTGAATTTTGGAGGGATCCACATATATCCCTTCCTCGCTAACCACGTGCCCTAGGAAGTCCACCTTCCGAATCCAGAATTCACATTTTGAGAACTTCGTATACAGCTTCTCTGCCCTTAACGTCTCCAAAATTTGTCGTAGGTGTTGACTATGCTTTTCCTTACTTCGTGAGTAGACTAGTATGTCATTGATGAATACTATCACGAATTTGTCTAAGTACGGTCGACACACTCGATTTATCAGGTCCATGAACATTGAAGGTGTGTTAGTCAATCCGAAGGGCATTACTACAAACTCGTAGTGACAGTAGTAAGTTCTGAATGCATTCTTTGAAATATCTTCCTCTTGGACTCGTAACTGGTGGTATCCAGATATCAGTTCGATCTTTGAAAAGTAGTTCGGACATTGAATTTGGTCGAACATATCGTCTATTCTAGGTAAAGGATAACGGTTTTTGATTGTGAGTTTATTTAGTTCTCGGTAGTCTATGCACATGCCGAATGATCCATCATTCTTCTTCACAAACAAGACTGGTGCTCCCCAATTTGGACAATTCCTGCATTTCTTCCGGTGCTAAATAGTATGGGATTTGGCTATGGGGGTACCTCCGGGAATTAAATCGATTCTAAATTCGACTTGGCGTTCAGGTGGTACTCTGGGAAGATCTTTGGGAAATATGTCGGGAAAGTTACAAACTTCAGGAATATCCTTGATGTACTTCACTTCCTGTTTCTTATCCACCACGTGAACTAAGAACGCATAGCATTCTTTACGAAGATACTTTTGAACCTTGACGCAAGAGATGATTTGAATGTTCATGCCTAGTTTGTCTCCAAAAATGATGAGGGTTTCACTACTCGGTGGGCTCTTGTGTTGACTGGCCCTTCCTCTTGTTCCAGAATTTCCTTTTATTGTCATTTCCCTTTGTTGGCTCGGGATTATCATGAAGCCTTGGCGGATTCCATGGTCCACAAGTGTTTGTGCCAGGCGCTTGGCATAGTCAAATGTAGATGGGTTGGCAACAATCACGTTTCCTTGAATCAGGGGCGATAGTCCCCAGATGTATCGCTCCACTTTCTTACTTTCCGGGGTGACCATCTCGGGACATAATAGCGCCAGATCACTAAATCTAGTAGTGTAGGTTGTGATGTCAGAGTCCTTCATGGTAAGGTTCCAGAGCTCTTGCTCTAGCTTTTGTACCTCGCCCCTCGGACAATATTATGCTAACATCAGAACTTTCAAGTCTTCCCAGCTCATAGCATTGGCTGCTGTGAGAGTCAATGATTTAACACAACCATTCCACCATGATAGAGCTCTGTCAGTGAAAGTGCAGGCTGAAAATTTTACTTTGCTTCCCTCTAGGCAAGTACATATTTTAAACACCGACTCCGTTTTTGTGACATCCTCATTTTCACGGTCAGAAAAGACCGATTTTGTTTATGCTTTATAAAAATCAGAGTACCTCTTTTAATAAAAATGTTGCAGCATTTGTTCCCAGTAAAACATGATAAATACGTTATCAAGGCATTTCCAAAGAAAAGTATGATTATTCATTTTAAAACATTTGGGATGTCATCGTCAATAGAGAAACATAAGCATAAACAGAACTTACATTCATTATCACTAGTGATTTATATCTCCTTAATCTCTCACTATAATGTAACTTCATATCAACACCTGTGATATAAATAAATTGAGTGGGTCAGGTTGGGAAACCTGGTGAGTACATATGGTTTTTAACCCACAATAATATAATTATTTTGTTTAATCTTCAAACAATTAATCAACCCAATTACCCATCCCCATTATCTTCTTTACTCTTAAGGATCTACCCTAAGAATCAACTATTCCTCGTTTATTTATTCCTAAGGATCATCCTAAGTAATTAACACGAAGTCCATCGTTACCAAGGTTTATAGATTACAACTGGTGAACACGTAGTCCAAAACATCCGGTAAACACTTAGTTCAAAAATAACTAGTGAAAACACTTAGTTCAAAAATACCTAGTGAACACACTCAGTTCAATACCTAGAGAACACACTTAGTGCAAAAATACCCAGTGAACACACTTAGTTCAAAAATATATAGTGAACACACTTAGTTCAAAAATACATAGTGAACACACTCAGTTCAAAAATACCTAGTGAGCACCTAGTTCAAAAACATCTACAGGTTACGAGCTTGCTAGCGTTCCACTGGACTGTCTAGTATAGTCCGTGGTCGTCATCTATACTCCACTAGATGGCTGGATCACTGTCAACATTGATGTCTTCCATCGTATTATCACACAACAACTATTTCATCTACTCATGTTTTACCCAACACATTTGGTATATATGAAATATATATACAGTTTAAATCATTTAAAACATGTATAAAAATCTTTCACCCAGCATAGACAGCAAGTATTCAAACAATATACACATATAGCACATAATTTATATTAAAATACTTCATATCTATGCGTATGATGAAGGGACCATGGACTCACCTGTTGAGGTTGTGATTCCGAACTCAGACAGTACTTCGTTACTCTTAAAACAATTTCCTTCGACAGAACATCGGGTTTTTCTCAAAACCGGGCTTCGCTGGAGCAACGTTTCTGTGCCGAAAGCTTTTCTTCTCACAGCCGTCGGGCGCTCCGGGGCTTCCTTCCCATGCTAGGGAGGTTTCCTAGACTTGGGAGGGGTTTAGGGAGGCTAGAGAGAAGTTAGAGAGAGAAAGAAAGGTTATGGTGTGAAGAAATTATGAAGAGTTCATCTCCTATTTATAGGAGTTTTATCGTAGAGTTGTCCCTAAGTTTTGTCCATATCTTCTGCGTACGAGCTCCGTTTTCTACATTCTTTATATCCATTTACGAGTACTACAACTTTCAGGTCGGCTAATTCTCATTCTATCTCAGATTTACAAAAACTGTATCGTATTTATCACGCTTGAAGAGTAGAGACTAAGCTTCATCCATATCTTTCATATACAAGCTACGTTTTCGACGTTATTTATATCTGTGCATTGGTATTTACGAGTACTACAGATTTTATTTAGACCCTGTTGGCTAATTCTCATTCTATCTCGGATTTACAAAATTGTATCGAATTCGCCGCGCTCGAAGAGTAGAGACTAAGCTTCGTCCATATATTTACCATATGAGCTCCGTTTCTGACATTTTTTATATCCATGAGTAGGTAAAAATAATATCTAAACCTTTTATTTTGACTCCGTCGGCTAATTCTCGACCGATCTTAAATTTAACAATAGGAGGAGATTATACTGTTAAATGACCACGGAAAATTCGTAACACTTTCATACGGACTCCGTTTCCGTCTATATTTTTATTTTTGAGTTCCTATTAATGAGATCTTCAACTCTCATTTAGGTCGTGTAGGCCAAAAACCGATCGATCTAAAATTCGAGTTTCGGGTCGTGCACTGCTATGCCAAATCTTAGAAAATTCATAACTTCCTCATACGAAGTCAGATTTGGGCGTTCTTTTTATGCACGCTCCCGGTTTAATGTACACTACAACTTTTGTTAAGATCAATAAGGCCAAAAATTTCTCCATCTTAAATTAACTATTTACATCTCCCGGTGCTGTGCTGGTTTTGCCGAAAAACTTCGACGAGTCATAACGTCTTCGTTATAATTCAGATTTCGGCGTTCTTTATATGTACGGAACCCTTGTAACATATACTACCAATTGGAAAAGATTAATCCTTCTAAATAATCTTCCATCAAAAACTCATTTTTGATGCTTTATTGTCTCTAAATTGACAAGTCTGGATCTTCAGGTGTTACAGTTTTCTCGAACCACCGTGTTAAAACAATGACACCTCTGGTGCCATCAAAAGACTTTGGTTTACAATTAGTGAAGTCTTTGTAGGAGCATTCCCTTGAGTGCCCCTGGCTATTTCCCCGGGTTAGTGCTACTTGTACCACCTCTCGTCCCACTTGCATTATTCGTGCTGATTTGCGCCATGGCGGCTGCCACTATGGCCGTTACAACAGCTTGAAAAATGGTAGCGTCCATTTGAGGTGGTGGTCGCGGTAGTGGAGTTTTTGGGGTGTTGTTTTTGTTCCTGTTTGACTTCTTTGGTGTCATTTTTCTGCCATAAGGTTTAAAGATGTTATTGAATTAGAACATCTTAGTTACAGGCCTGTTTATGTCAAATGTACATGAATAACAGTATAAAAGACACATAAAGAGTTTAGTTGCATAGTTCCATAGTATCTTAAAATACTCCCATAGTATTTTAAACTTTATGTTTGGTTCTAGAGTTTCCTTGTATGGAGGGTTGGTAAGTTTTGGACTTGTGGTTCACCACAATCATTTCCAAACACATGTTGGTCGTATCTTGAATAAATATGGTTGATCAGGTTATATTTATCCCAGATATGATTACATTCCAGGCTTAATTACAACGTCTAACTTATCTAAATACTTTTATATGGTTCTTACAATGATACCGTTTCTGGTACGTATGCATGTATGTATACTTTCATAAAAATATTATTATATTTTAAATGTATACTTCTTCGTCAGAGTGTTTTAGACTCATTGTGTTTATAGTTATGTATCTGATATAGTTTGATATACTTATTTCACTATAAGCAATGCTTTGATACAAATCTGTCACACCCCCGAATCGATGAGACGACGGAAACGTCCGGGGGCGGGCTAGACGTAATGTACAATATCATAGCAATTGCATAATAGAGATCAAATCATTACAAACATTGTATTGATAAAATAATATTTACATTGTATTTGAATCATTGTTTGACTCCAAAAGCATACAACAAAATATATGACGTAATAATACTAGGCTCCGTCTTCACCAAAACCTGTGTGAGTACATATCTATTGATTTCCTGACAATATAAGTGGTTTTGAAAAGAGTGTCAACATTAAAGTTGGGTAGTTCATAAGTGTTTATAAGAAAATTTGTTATTCTTCCTTTTGTAAAATGTATGAGTGAGAAGCCAGAAAATCCAATATTTTCTTTATATATAGTGTAGTCTTTGTTCCTTGAAAATGATAGAGTGTTCTTCCAGAAAATCCAATATTTTCTATTAGAATGAATTGTAGTTTTAATGCCCTAAGACCAAAAATGTATGAATATCGTTGTACTTGGAAATTTGTATAGTGTAGTTTTATATCTTTATAAAACTGTTTAAATGTATGTCTTCCCAATATGTAAGGTGTATCGTACTGTATATATAGTTTACTGTAGTGCATCTGTGTAAAATCCTTTGAATGCATGTTTCTAGAAAATGTAAATTATATTGTACTGGAAAATGGTGTGGTGTACTTTTATCTAAATAAAACCCGTTGAAGATATGTACGTAAACAAATGCGTTAATAATACCCCTTTTGGTGAGTTTTATAATCATGCTAGCAACTAGTGACTAGTGACCTGCACGACGTTCTTCAAGCGTCAGAGTGGTACGACATTTTTTTCCCAAAATCTGCCGGTCTAACTATAGCTAACAATTTATGTGCGAGATTGTGAGTCCTGTATAGATCTATACATAAGTATAACACTCTCTTACGGGAGATTCTGATTATAATACATGATTTTAGTGAGTACCCTGATAAGTACTGTGAAGATAGCGCCTCACAAAAAGTCATATTAACGGTTTACATATAGTGTCGTGAAATCCCTTTTTCTTGTATTTGTATGCATTACATTTTCATAGTGTGAAAAATTAAATAATTATTCTTTTATATAATTATTTTCTGTACCCCTTACTGGGTAAAATAGTGTGTATGTGTCATAAACTATACCTATTATAGTTTATATAAATGTTTCATTAAAATGTGACCATTTGTATACTGTTATCAAATTGTCATAATAGTAAATTGTAATGAAATAATTATATAATTTCGTTTATATAATTAAACCATTTTTGCTCGACATGTTATAAAAAGGTTAAACTTTTATTGAAATCAAATGTAAATTTATATTTTATAAAAATATAAATGGTAACAGTTTATATCCTTAATTTATTAATATGAATATTTCGCATATTTTTAGCATTTTCGTAAATATATGAATAAACATGCGTAAAACAATTTTTGTATTTTTAACACAAGTTTTTCTTGTATTTCCCCCCCTCCCCCCACCCCCCAAAAAACATGGAAAAATCATGAAAACTGTAGGGGTATGAACTCACCTCGGGTGTGCGTTTGGGTCGAATACGAAGTAATAATGAAAATCCTCGGGTTAGAACTCGCGTATATAGTCGTATCCTAATAATATTTATACACTGTATTGTATATAAATTAGTGAAATTACAATTTAAAGTGTTAACCAACACTAGATTATGTAAGGATACCTACAATATACCCTTGGGATGAACTTAGTTTTCTGGGAATTTGCATAAATATTTGAAGCTGTTCTTGAGAATTATGAAGATGTTGTTGAGAATTATGATGATTTGAAGATTAACTGGGTAAAACTTGTGAATATATGGTGTTTTTGTATGAGTTTTTGAGAGCAAAAGTGAAAGATTTCGAAGTGTAAAGTGTGAATTCTGAATGTGTTTTCGATTGATCATTTATAAATGGGGTAAAAGGTGATGGGATGTTTACATTGGAATGCGTAGTTTATCACATAGGGTAGAGTGTCACCTAATAAAGTAAGTGGTTTCGGTCTAGGATCCACCGAGAACTAGGTCGATTTCGGTCCAATGTGTTTGCGGTCAAGAGGGTTTGGGTCTAGGAGGGATTTCGGTGCAAAAGAGAAGGTTTTCGGTCCAAAGGTGGGGTCCTCACATGTTGATTTCGGTTAGGGGTGTTTTCGGTTCCAAAATGAATCACAAATGGTGATTTCGGTTTTGATGGTTTTTGATTCAAAAAACTGAAAACCTTAAATGTAATGTAAATTTTCGTTATTAACTCAAATAATTTTAATTATTTGACTTTTGCTTTGACATAGTTGTCTAGCTTTGACTTTTATTGACCCGAAATAACCAGTTGTTACATTATCCCCCCGTTAGAGGGAATTTCGTCCCAAAATTATTTCTAAAGTGGGTACTCATGAACTGGAGAAAAGATGTGGGTACTTTTGTTTCATCTTATCTTCCCGTTCCCAAGTGAATTTAGGTCCTCGTTTGGCATTGTAGCGGACTTTCACTATTGGTATATGACTTTATTTTGTTCTCTTGATTTCCTTGTCCATGGTTTCCATCAGTTCATCCATGTAGGGTAGACTCTCGTTTATCTCGATTTCATCGAGTGAGATTACAAGAGACTCGTAAGATAGACACTTCTTTAGATTGGACATGTGGAAGGTGGGATGTATGTTACTGAGTTCCTGCGGCAGTTTAAGTTTGTAAGCCATTGCGCCAATTCTAGCAAGGTTCTTGAATGACCCGATATACCTTGGATTTAGTTTTCCACGTTTTCCGAAACGTATCATTCCTTTCCAGGGTGAGACCTTTAACAAGACGTAGTAACCAATCTGGAACTCCAAGGGTTTTCATTATTTATCCGTATAACTCTTTTGCCGATCCCTTGATGCTTTTAGTCGTTCCCAAATTTGAACAATCTTCTTTGTAGTTTCTTGTAGGATTTTGGGGCCGGTAAGAGTGCTATTAGTTACTTGACGCTTTTCTAGTTGAGTGTCATCCACTTCAGCCCAACATAGAGGGGATCTGCACTTGCGACCATAGAGGGATTCAAATGGTGTAACTTTGATGCTTGTGTGATAACTATTATTGTATGAGAATTCAATGATTGGTAAATGGGTATCCCAAGTTTTACCAAAGTTTATCACACAAGCTCTTAGCACGTCTTCTAGTGTCTGGATGGTTCTTTCGCTTTGCTCATCAGTCTGAGGATGGTATGCTGTACTCCTGTCGAGTTTGGTTCCCAAGGACTTTTATAGTGATTGGCGAAACCGCTAGCTAAATCTACTATCTCAGTCAGGGATAATGGATATTGGCACACCATGTAATCGTATAATTTCTTTAATGTATGTCTTGGTCAGCTTTTCCATCTTTTCGGACTCTTTTATTGGCAGGAAGTATGCAGATTTGGTTAACCTACCGATGATTACCCAAATGGTGTCAAGACCACCTGTCGTATTGGGCAACTTAGTTATGAAATCCATGGTTATCCGCTCCCACTTCCATTCGGGTATCTCTGGTTGTTGTAGTAAACCCAAAGGATTATGGTATTCTACCTTGAACTTGGTGCAAGTCAGGCCCTTGCCCACATAGGTAGTGATTTCTACTTTCATGTTTTGCCACCAATAAAGTTTCTTGAGGTCTAGGTACATTTTATCTGAACTGGGATGAACAAAGTATCTAGTCTTGTGAGCTTCATTCATGACAACGTCTCTGAATCCACCGAATCTTGGTACCCAGATTCGATTCATGAGGTATCGAGCTCCATCATCCTTGACTTCAAGTTTTTTATCCATTCCTCTTAAGGTTTCACCTGCCATATTCTTGTGTTTTAAGGCTTCCTGCTGAACCTCTTTTATCTATGTGGATAGGTAAGAATGGATAATCATGAGTAATGTCTTTACTCTGCGGCTCGAGCACTTTTTTCGAGTAAGGAAATCCGCTACTACATTGGCCTTGCCTGGATGATAGTGAATCTTGCATTTGTAATAATTTAGTAGTTCTACCAATCGTCGTTGCCTCATGTTGAGTTCATTTTGATTGAAGATGTGTTGGAGACTTTTATGATCCGTGAAGATTGTGCACTTCGTACCATAAAGATAATGTCTCTAGATCTTTAGAGCAAATATCACTGCCCCTAGTTCGATGTCATGTATGGTATAATTGACCTTGTGGTTTTTAATCTATCTCAAGGCATACGAGATAACCTTTCCTTGTTGCATAACAGCCTAGCCCTTGCTAGGACGCATCGTAGTAAACTACAAAATCCTCCGTCCTTTCTGGGAGGGACAAAATCGGTGCACTGCATAGGGCTTGCTTTAGTGTCTGGAAAGTAGTTTCTTGTTTCTCCTCCAAGTTAAAAGTTACACCCTTCTGAGTCAGGGTGGTGAGTGGGTTCACAATCTTGGAGAAGTTTTGAATGAATCTCCTGTAATAGCCAGCGAGGCCTAAGAATTGGCGAATTTTGGTTGGTGTACTTGGATTTGGACGGATCCACATGTATCCCTTCCTTGCTAACCACATGACCTAGGAAGTCCACCTTCCGAATCCAGAATTCACATTTTGAGAACTTCGCATACAACTTCTCTGCCCTTAATGTCTCCAAAATTTTTTGTAAGTGTTGACTATGATTTTCCTTACTTCGTGAGTAGACTAGTATGTCATTGATGAATATTATCACGAATTTGTCTAAGTAAGGTCGACACACTCGGTTTATCAGGTCCATGAACATTGAAGGTGCGTTAGTCAATCCGAAGGGCATTACTACAAACTCGTAGTGACAATAGCAAGTTCTGAATGCATTCTTTGGAATATCTTCCTCTTGGACTCGTAACTGGTGGTATCCAGATCTCAGTTTGATCTTGGGAAAGTAGCTCGCTCCTTGAATTTGGTCGAACATATCGTCTATTCTAGGTAAAGGATAGCAGTTTTTTATTGTGAGTTTATTTAGTTCCCGATAGTCTATGCACATGCGGAATGATCCATCCTTCTTTTTCACGAACAAGACTGGTGCTCCCCAAGGTGAGAAGCTTGGTCTGATGAAGCCTTTTCTAAGTAGTTCGTTAAGTTTGTTGGACAATTCCTACATTTCTTCCGGTGCTAAATAATATGGGGATTTGGTTACGTAGGTACCTCCGGGAATTAAGTCGATTCTAAATTCGACTTGGCGTTTGGGTGGTACTCCGGGAAGATATTTGGATTATATGTTGGGAAAGTTACAAACTTTAGGAATATCCTTGATGTACTTCACTTCCTATTTCTTATCCACCACCTGAGCTAAGAATGCGTAGCATTCTTTGCGAAGATACTTTTGAGCCTTGACGCAAGACATAATTTGAAGGTTCGTGCATGGTTTGTCGCCATAAATGATGAGGGTTTCACTACTCGGTAGATTAAGGTGAATGGTTTTTTCATAACACAGGATATCGGCATGGTTAAGACTTCACCAATCCATGTCAATTACGACGTCGAAGCTTTTTCTTGTGACCGACATTAGGTCGATTCGGAATGAGTAGTTTTTTAGAGTGAGAGTACATCCTACATATATATATATATATATATATATATATATATATATATATATATATATATATATATATATATATATATATAGTGTTATATGCCTTTTTGTTTTCCATTTCTACGGTGAATGTGTCTTTTAGTGATTGGGTATTTTGTTTAAGTAAGTGTTTAAACTTATGGATCACGAAACTTCTCTTCGCACCACTACCAAAAAGTATGCATGTAAATGAGTTATTGATAAGTAACGTACCGGTAGCCACAGTAGAATCATTCACGACCTCTTCATGCCCCATTGTTA